>NW_027396856.1:64433-195636 GCF_047715825.1 Aspergillus stella-maris | reverse complement strand
TCTTGAGAGAGAATCCATCGTACGAGTGATTCTTCTTCATTTTGAGTCAGCTTATGGGAGTTGGCGCGTGTGGTATCACGAGAAGTGATTCCATCCAAGCGCCGCTCAAGTGTCGTACGCGAAACATTATATACGCGTGCAGCTTCACGAGTACTGTGTAATTCTTTCTTTTCCATAGCAGATATTGCAAGTAGGATTCGACCTTCCTTCTCAACTGAATCCCTTGGTCTGGTACGCGCTTTTCGTGGCATGGTTAATGGTTGAATTTGGTGAGTATTCCAATCGCGGCCAAAACGCGTGAGGTGGCCCGCTCGCTTACATGGCCCGCTCGCTTACCGAATACGTTAGTAAGACTATGATATCGTTCTTTCCCTACTCCAAATGATGATACCTCAAGGTAGTCTGGCTCCATCGCTCATTCCCACTCATCTGGTATTCCAATCCCTTGACGTAAAGCCTCACTGCATCTGAACATCCGTCTTCCTCCAGCGTAGCCACCAGTGTCTCGTGGACCCCCTCCCACTCACGGGTCATCACCCATAGGACACGTTTGGCTGACTCGATGGTCAGTCCTGTACTATCCGCCAGGACCTTGACAGCCGAGCACAGCACCGCTCCCTCTTGGTGAAGTGTCTGCGACGCGCGAAGCTCCTTCTCCCAGGAGCATATGTCGTTTACGATGGAGATTTGCTTGGAGCAGTTCGCTTCAAGCGGTTTGACGGTGTCCAGTTCAGCGGGCGTGAGGGTGAGCGCCATGGAGAAGCGCATTAGGGCGGATAGGAGACTGGATTGTGTTTTGCGTTAGCATCTAATTTATTGACTACTTGCCGTCCGGGGTTGGCTGTAACAATGAGGGAACAGGTTTACTTACGCCTTGCCGACGTCTTTCTCTCGATACTCGAGGTACTGATTCAGCTCTGTGATATCCTTGCGCACTTTGTCCGTTTGTGCGCGCATAAAGGTAAACGTGGGCTCTAGGACTGCGTCCGCTAGCTCCCTGTCACAGGCCCGCATGCTCTGCCAGAGATCGTAAAAGATGAATTCGGCTGGGACACTGCGATCCGGCAAGATGTCTCCGCGGGCAATGGGTATGAGCTTTGCATTGTATGCCTCGCCTTCATCAAA
Source organism: Aspergillus stella-maris (assembly GCF_047715825.1). Classification (NCBI taxonomy): domain Eukaryota; kingdom Fungi; phylum Ascomycota; class Eurotiomycetes; order Eurotiales; family Aspergillaceae; genus Aspergillus; species Aspergillus stella-maris. The sequence continues at coordinate 194,511 of NW_027396856.1, read as the reverse complement.
GGACATTTCCTCGAGGAGGTCTAGGGGGGAGAGTCTGTTAGCATCATTTACATTGAAACGCAGGTTTTGAGGAGAGAAGCTCCATGGCATGGCATACCGTCTATCAAGAATAGGACTGTAAGGAGGCGACAGGCAAAGTGGATACGATCGAACTTTGCCAAAGGAAAGTATAGGCATGTCACTCGTGAAAAGCCGGCGTTGATGAACGTTCGCCTTGCTTTGTCGTTGGGAAAGTTCCAGTTCTTGAGAAAGTAGCTGTCGACTTCTTTGGTCACTTCTTCGACACAGGGGTGGCTCAACGGGATCAGGTTTGAAGAGGGAGGCTTCCAGTCTGCTGCAATTGGCTTCATGGGGATCTCGTCCCGAATCACTGGGTGAGAGAACCCATTTAGTGGGAGGGTCGCAACTTTGGTCGGGCCTTCCATTGTGTATGTTGGATATGTAGCGTTGGAAAAAGTGCGTCAGGAGCTTAGGGTTTGTTTCATCATTTCACTGAATGGTTCCCTCCTTATAACATGCCATCGATTGGGCTACGGCTACACGGGCTCGAGGCACCAAGGCACCATAGCCGTGGTCGACTGCACCGAGCCGCAAAAACGCCCGGCGCAAGGGATGCTTTCCCAAAACGCACATTGCCCGACAAATTCGAGCGTAAGTAGTAGGTATCCGGATAGATTCAGCCGTTGCCAACGCTACCAGTCAAGTGCAAAGTATCACGATAGCGTATAGGCGTTCTATTTTGGATTGATGCCGATACCTGCGTAAGCACAGAGGTGACACTATCAGCGCTGCACCCACAACAGAAACCTTTTCGACTACGTATATCTCCAGCTACGCAGAGAGGTACTTCCCCAGACGATCTCTCTTGGTGACTTGTAAGCCCTCCGCTGCGGCTATGGCATGCTCCACATTGTCTGGGATATTAAGCAGGAATATCCTGGCGGCTCTATGAACATTGTACAGACAAAGGACAATGTTTCAGCTGTGGGGGTTATTGATACCCTGCCCCGGCGCAAGTGCTACAAGACTATTTTCTCACAGCGGGTCGAATCATGGTTGCTGCCTGTAACAGTGTACCTAGCTTCGGCCTGATGTATTCTTCTTTACTTTGCTATGTTTGAATATATTCATGACGGGTACTCTGCTGTGGTCCAGGCCGTGATCACATTGAGCGGAATGTACACAGATGCTTCTAAACTAAGCTAGATGCTTTGTACATTTAATTCTAATCCTCTCCGGGCTAGTCTACTTTTAGGATCTCAGTAGATTTAATCTACTTCGCTAATCGGGATCTGCCTGAAACCGTTCACATGTCCCTCGGTCCAGCAGGGTGCACTCTCACGATCAGATCCGGCTTCTGCCAGAGCGTCGCCATGCGAGAGTCCCGATGCCAGTCCATATCCCGATTGATCCATTCCAGATCGTAAGTAAAGTGCAGTTTGGCCAGTACCGTGGACAGTTCAATCCAAGCCAGGCTGATACGCATGGTCAGTCACAAATCACTTCATAACATGAAGAACTTACTTCCGCCCTAAACAACCTCTAGGCCCTAGTGAGAAGGGCTGGGACGCCTCTAAGACATCGCTATGTTTCTTCTCTAGCCACCTCTCCGGTCGAAACCCATACGGATCTGTGAAGTTTGTTGAGGATAGCCCGGCAGCCACAGGGTTTGTTGAGACGATTGTCTGCTCGCCGAGGATAATCCACTTTAGTGAAACACATTTCCATAAAACGGCATGGATAGACCTCAGCACTTACGCCGGCAGGTATCATATAGCCGTCAACGGTATCCCCACCATTAGGGACCACTCGGGGAAGTCCAAAAGGCAGGGGAGCGTACATCCTCATTCCTTCAAGGCAGACTGCGTGTAGATAAGTCAGCTGATTGGCGGCCTGCGCGTTGATATCCGCATAACACGCGAACGCTCCTCGAATCTCATTTTGGACTTTCTCGAGGACATAAGGCGTTTTAAGCAGATAATATGTAATGCAGCTCAAGGCAGTTGCAGTTGTTTCGGATCCAGCGATGCTGTCGAGGCCCCGTAAGTTGAGTGGACTGGACAATGGCTGAATTGGCAAGTGGAAAAGTACTTACACAAAGTCAGACGAATGGGCCGCTAGTTGGACTCTGGAGATGCTCATATCCTGCTCAAGAATTCGAGTCAGAAAGTCGGGGCGTGGTGAAGGATTCCTCATTCTCCTAGCAGGCACCGCAGCCTTATTAGCAGCTAGCATTCCAGTAGAGACTATCTGGTAGTAGGTCTTGGGTATGAAAGTACCTCTCGACGAGTGCCATTGTGTGTGCCTCGTGTTTCCGGCTGTCCTCGATCGAGCTCTGAAGTATCCCGGGCACAAGGTACGTGATACATCCCGCGAGCAAGGGAAATCGGCTCATTGTATCAGCAACAACTCCTTGTCGAAGGGACTTGGTCACCAAGGTAATCCAGAAATGGAACTTCTCTTCCCAGGCAATCAGTAAAATCTCCCGACGCATGGTGGCAGACGATGCGAAACACGTACGATACTCAAGACCGCCAAATGTCTCTCCAAACGCGAGGTCCCCGATGATATCAAAAGTCGTCAAATTAAACCACTTGACGATATTCAGTCCTTCTCGGTCTGACCCGTGAACCCCAAGCTGCCTGATGAGTAAATCCACTGAGGCCGCAATCAATGGCTCCTGCTTCTTAAGGCTCACGTCACTGAAGGCATGGCTGAGGTCTTTGCGCATTAGGCCATGAGCCACCGAGTCGCGTTCGCTAACAATCGAGTGCGCTTTATCCGCGAAACTTCCCCCGTCATAGAAGCGGCTCTTGATGAACGGCTGGTGGCCCTGGCGAAAGCCGTATATATCCTGCCATGATGATGCAGATGAAAATGACAGCTCGTTCGGCGCGACCCTGACAACTGGACCATATCTTTCGTGGAGAGCAAGGATATCATACGGCTGACGGCCCTTAAGGAACATGCGGCTGTAGAACAAGTTCGACCATGCTGCAGATCTCGGACCGGGGAAGTTATAGAGGGGGTGGGTGATGTGTTTGTACAGGGCGTGTACAATTATGAGCAAAAAAAGCTTCAGTCAGTTAGTAACATTAAAACACATGCCGATGGCTGATCTTTGGTGACAGTCTTACTGTCAGTGCGACTGCGTTACGCGGCGAGGCACCTGGCGAATCTGGCGTGGACTCCATCCGAACGAGATAAATAATTGAGTGACAAGGGGCTGTTAAAGTTGTCACCTTGCAGGCCTCTAATGACATATATAATCTCCTCCCAGGATAAGGCATTCGCTTTCTCTCGGTTCCTTCAGTGGTCCGCCTGGATTGGAACCTCTCTCGGAGACCTTCCCAATCCGAAGCAGCCTGACTAATAGGGCTTTTGGATTAGTTACAAAAACATAATGTCAGATTTATGGCTTGGATATCTAAATGCTGGGCCATAACTATCGCGAAACATATCGTTCCTTGCTACTCCCGCTCCTTGCAGTGGTATATGTAAAGACGGCTATCTATGAGAGCAGAGATTTCAGGAGCATCCCCGTCCGACCGCCATCAGCTATGCACCCTTCCTTCGTCTCAATTCAATCAAAGCCTCGTGGTTAGGCAAGAACTGTGTTTCTGCATTGACGCTCTTCGGTCGATTTCCCCATCCTGTCTTACCCCCTGGATACCGAAAGTCGTAATTTTCAAGTAGGTAAGCCATGATCATCTTGATCTCATTAGCAGCAAACCAGCGACCAGGGCACGCATGTCGACCATAACCAAATGTCATTCCCTCGTGGTTGGAGCTGGCGAAACTCAACCTTCCCATGGCGGAAGGGTCCTTGGTCGTGAGAGCCTGCTTCATCTTCACGAAACGGAAACCGTCGAACTTGGTGGGATCGGGATACAGAACTGGATCCATAGAGATGGCTTGAGTAGGGACCCCAATCTGTGTGCCTGAGGGAATTTGAAAGCCGTCGGATAGGGTGCAGTGTTTAGTAACTAGCCGTTCGAAAGTGACTATCATGGAATAAGTGCATTAGTATCTTTTTCAAAAGATGGTGATACTGTAGAGAAATCTTACCCAAGAGCAACGGGTTGAATCTCTGGCTTTCTTTCATAATGCTGTCAAGGCTCTCTAGCCTTGCGAGAGCCGCTTTGTCGAGTACTCCATTGCTTTCGCTCCTAACCTTTGCGATCTCGTCACGCAATGGCTGGATATATTCCGGTGCTGCGCAGAGATCGTAGAGTAGCTGTGTAGGAGCGGCAGCACTTGTATGAATGGCAGCAAAGCTCAGCTTCAGCTGAATGGTCGCAATAAATTCTTTGTCCTTCTCTTCGCCCACACTGCTTTCCACCATCCACTGCAAAAAGTCCATTGGAGGCTTCCCACCACTTCCCGGCCACCCGAGTGCCTCTGCCGCCTCGCGGGCTTCCAGGATGGGAACAATGACGTTTCGGGCAGTCTCGTGGTATTCGTTTACCTTTTTGAGCGCTGGTATGAATTTTGCTGCGAGGGGGCGCACAATGCGTGGGTATTGCTTTATTGCTTGCGCTCCGATGAAGCCATCCCTCGCGAAGTTGATGGTGGCATCGACCCATTCGCTATGGCGAGAGAGTTGTGTGCCGCCGAACATTCGCGACGAGACTTGCGCTACGATTTTCACCATGGCATCCGCAATCTTGACGGCTTGCCACTCTGAGTGAACATCAGCTTAATGAACGCCGGAGCTGCAGTAGGAGACGCTCTCTCACCCTCAGTCCTAGGGAGATGCATCTCAAACGCGTCCTTGATCTCGCTGGCAACTGGCGCAAGAACAGATCCTAAATGCTATTTAGCCTTTGACCCCTTTCATTGACGTGACTGTGTATACCTAGGTTCTGGTTGAGTTGCACCCTGGCAACACGTGGGTGCAGAGTCGAGCGACTCCCCATGGTAGTATAGCGACCCTCAAACATCTCAAAGAACGTGGCAACAAAGTCCACCTCGTCCACGGGGGCTGCTTTTAACTCCTCGACATACTTGCTCGGAATCATCAACCTTTCCCCTAGCGGGCTCGGCACGTACCATGGTTTCCCGCGGTGCTTCTTATATCCCTCCCGCAGCATGGAGACAGCGTCAGTGCGGAACCGCTGCCGTGCTTTTGCGAGGGTCTGACTTGGGTCTCTGGGATTGACGCATACTATTGGCGCGCTCGCGTATCTTTGCTTCGTGAACGTGAAACGCGAATGTATAATATAGAGCGCCCCGAACAGCAGCAGGATAGGTAAAGATGTCGTAAGCATTTCATGCTTGGTCACGACGACTAGTAGCGACTCCATATTGGCAGCGCTTGAGCAAGTAGTGGGAGCGTGAATGCGAGAGACAGGAGGCCCGGAAGAATGTAATCTGTAGCGACAAAGAGGATTATTGCAGTAAGTGTGGAGAAGCCTCTGTACATTTTGAACATGGTTGAGATGATATTTCGCTCACCGATCAATAATCGCCTTTCTGCTTTATCCGCAGTGGGATTTGCCCATAGTCAATATGATTGCTTTTCTTACACTAGCTTTTCCTGGTCTGCCCACCTGGCCGGGTATGTAAGGTATCCCAAAACAGCAACGCCCGGCCCTGCCAATTCGATATAGGTGCGATTTCACCACTCAAATTATTCATACCTTTAGACAACTTCAAGGCAGTAGCACATCGGGGCGTTTTGCCTTCCCAAGGTCTGTCCGGCATTTGTACTAATTCGGAAATCGTGCGAGCCGACCATCCCTATCTATCTGGTACCGCCTAAATACAAATATACCTGTGAAACGTGAGGCGCCCAATAGATGCCACAGCTAAACTCATACCATTCCGATGGACGAGGCATCTCATAAGAGAAACCGAGTGCTTATTCGCCATACGGGTTCTGATGACATGAAACACGTCCTAGTCATACCTGCTGTTGAGAATCCGTAGTCAGTGTTCAGTTTCCTACAGGAATCTAAGGGTTGACTACCATGCAACGAGCTCGCTAGGTTTTGCCCAAATCAGAGGGGAGAAGTCGTCTAGGGCTAAGAGAAGGTTGAACCGCGAGAGGTCTATCCTCACCTATACAAACGGCCGGTGGTCCCATTCCATTGGCACCCACTGCTTCGTTATTTATTAACAAGCCAGAGAGATCTTCCATGCATCTCGAGGCCAGGAGTTGTCGATGCTCATGTACACCATCTTCACTAATTTTCTGTAACAATCTTAATTCGACACTCTCTTCTACGATTATGAATCCGGGCGCTGCCTCTGCCTCGTCTCTCTCGATATTGTCACAGATATTGCATTTTCCAAAGCTTCGGGCCACCTTCTATTCAATTTCGTCTATCCCCTTACACCTATCGCCCACTGCTGTGTCCGCCACCGTCAGATTTTAGATGTCCTATATCGAGAAAGGCTTTTCAAAGCCTAACACCCGCCTTCAAACCAAAAACCCCCCACCATTTGTATTCACAACACTCCCAGTAGCATTCGAATCACGCATAAGATAAATATAAGCCTCAGCAACCTCCTCCGCAGTCCCAACCTTCCCCAGGAGCGTCCCCTCCTTCAAACCCCCCGGAACACCACCCTCCCCCCACATCGGCGTATCAACAACACCCGGACTAACAAGGTTAACCCTCAACGGCTTAAGATCAATAGCCAAACTCTTCGTCATCCCGTGCAAACCCGTCAAATACCCTGCAACCAACGACCACCCAGGCAAGGGCTTCTCACTTGCCGAGCCAGTGGTGAGCGTTATAGACGAGCGGTATCCGGGAACCATATAAGCCGGCGCGAGTTTCGCAACGAGGAGCGGGACGGCGAAGCGCACGTGCCCTGCCTTATGGATTGCTTCTAGATTTATGTTATCTAGAGGCCGGATGGCAAGTGCGTCGCCGGCTGTGTAAACGATATGATCGATTGGCGCCGCATTCTGGAATACACGCGTGAGATCTCGCTCGACGTTCTCGGAGGACAAGTTGCAGACGTGCCCTGTTACCGTGGAATTGGGGTCTCTGGCTTCTTGTTCTAGGGTGTCAATGCTGGATTGTAGACGGGTTGGGTTTGAAGAGGCGATGTGTACTTTTGCGCCTGCTTCCACGCATAGTGATGCGACTGCTAGGCCTATACCCGAGGAACCGCCTATGATTAGGACGGTTGAGTCTTTGATGGGAGGCATGATGGGTTACTTGGCTTTGCTTTTGTGGATAGAATATTGGTTAATAGAATATTGGTGGTGTTCTTCGATTCGATTGAAATTGAGTCGTGGGTGGAAGGCGAATATAAGGACCGTGGATGACTTCATCTCTGCTCCACCACTGCGGAGATCGCTGCTAAACTCCGGTCGTGGAAGCTTGTTGCTGACTTCCAATTCCGCTCGAGCGTGGATCCATTAATTATACCCCGCCGGCTCCGAGAATGAGTGAAATGGAAATGTCGGTATGCGGATATTCCTAGTAGAGCCTTGGGATACGCTGTGTTCATACTATGGGACCGCGTACTGCCGGGGAAAGGACATTAGCCTGCAGCATGCTTGACAGTACGTCTTGGCAAATGGGCCAATCAATTGATAATGCCTTTCAACTTGGAGAGAGGAAACATCTACACGTGCATTGCTTCTCTTTACTACGTACCTAGGTACTGCATGCTTGTAATGCGACGTTGTGCCCTAAGGTCTAATAGACCGGGACAAGGGAATTGGAAGGATGAGAGGAATTCAATAACAACAACAAACTAAATTCCGAAACTCGAATATGGCCTGCATATCCTATAGCCTCTCAGCGGAATGAAGAAAAGAAAAAGAAAATATCACAGAAGAGAAAGGTAACTAAACAAAACCCAACCAGCGTACCCTCATCCCAACCCGTCCTTTCCTTCCACCCAGCACTCAGCACCCCCTATAGTAGGAAACATTCCTTCGACCATTCAGCCCTACCCCATCGAACGACAGGAGAACCCTTCCATTCTCAAGGAGCAATCTAAACAGACCCAACCTGCCCAGCCAAAAACTTCGCCGCACTCCCCGCATCAATCCCATAAGTCATATGCGCCGCCGTGATAATCAGCGTCCCGGTACAAACCATATCCCCAACCGCACAATAAACCTTCGTCTGGTCCTCCGGATAGCCCGGGATCTTCCCGCCGTCCTGCAAATTGCGGGTGTACCCAAACAGCGCAACGCCCTTAACCCTCTCCCTAAGCGAGTCATCAAGCTTCTGAATCGCACCCGCGATAACCGCCGTGCCCTGAGAATACCCACCAGCAACAATTTGCATATCGGGACACTTCCCAGCGAGCTCAAACATATCGACTGCGGCGCCGATGGAACCGCTGTCCGTGTTCTCGGGGAGGAAATTCTGGACCAATCCAGCTGTATAAGCGCCTCCAACGCCCTGGCAGAGAACTTTATCGGAGCCAATGTCCTTCTTTAGGTTTGAGCAGACGCCGGGCCCGACCACGAACCCCATGTTTCCTGTTTCGGTGGAGCCGCGCGCGAAGATGAATGCTACATCTGCGCATTTGCCGTCTTCGAGATCGTTGGATGTCATGGATTGGCGGCGTTCGAGGGTCATGGTTCCGTCGACATCAGGCTGCGGGAGGGGGTTCGCGACTGCCAGGGTCGCGAGGGCGGCAAGGAGAATGGTGCGGAGGGAGATGGTCATTTTGAGGGTTTCGAATGCAAGACCTGCTTGTTGGTGCTGGATTGTTGCTGAGGGTTGAGGGTGGCGGAGGGGCTAGGTGAAGCGCTGGTGGGCTTGGAAGGGGACCTGGGAACGACTGGGCTGGTGAGGCTGTTCCTGTTGATGGAGGGGATGGTTCTGGATACTTATACCCATCCCCTCCCCATCCGTGCCTGAGTAGAAGAGGAGTAAACCGCGGCTGTATAGGTAAGTGCCGCATCTATCCATGCTGCTCCGTATACTCCGCGGCCATGAGTCTGCCTACAGTAAACATCTCCGTGCAGAAAATTCCTCAAAGTGGTGCATTCTAATCAAAGCCGAGGTCAAAGAACCAAAACATGCATGTTCAAGAACCCAAGAATGGGACTACATGTTTCATACACCCCATTTAGGTGATATCCGAGGTCTGCGACAATTGGGCTGCACCCGCAGACCTAAATGTGAGTGCCTGTTAGGGCTTGTTTTAGGTTATCCCGAGGCTCCGGCCTGCCTTCTGACGGTCGAGCCTTGTACTGCGCCGTGCGTCTTTGGCCTCGATGCGAGCCTTTCAATTTAGACCTTTAGATTCACAGGTATACTTAGTAGATAATAGAAATTCCTCGGGCGTGCTCAGGGCTCGGGAGTTGTGCTGTCTCACTGGGCACTGGGTAGGCGTCCTCCGTATACTGTGTTCTTCATTGGAGACCTTGGCAAATGTATCCTCACCTAATGACCCGCTGCAGGGCTGAAGATTATCCTAGGTTAGGTCTAAATGCCGGCTTGCCGAGGTGAAGAACATGATCAAGATCGAGTATAGTAGTGAGGACTAGCCCCAAGGAAAAATTGGGTCGTGTTTCAGATCGACCTGAAACAAGTTCGGCAATTTTTGAGATCTTCAAAGAAAGAAGTACAATATTTTGGCTAACTGTCTACCTAGGCTAGGTGTCCAGCTGACTGACGGGTAACGGGCACAAATGCAGAAAATAGATAAGGCTCCGATCTTCCAAAAACTAAATGTCAGAACTCAGAACCATCATCCCATCATTCAGCCGAACATAACCCGATCTTTGAAATCCGTTCCACACCACACATTATTCCATTGCTTTCCATTCCAACTTCTCACTTCCACTGTCACTGCCACTACCGCTCGGAGCCAGCTTAAACCTTCACAGCAGCCGCAGGCCCAGTATACTTAAGCGAATAAATCCCGCGCTCAATACTGTTCAACAAAATATACCCACTCTTAAAGTAAGGATAAACACTCCAAGACCCCACAAACTCAACCTCACCACCAATCTCATCATCCTCAGGGTGAACATCAAAAGATCCAACCTCCACAAAACCACCACCAGTCGGATCCTCAAAAACAGAACTAACATCCACAACCCTCAACCCAGACCCATAGTTACTCTGGTAAGTAAGCCCATCCACAACGTACTGGTTGTGGTCGATCGACCGGACAGGGCTCTGGTAGATACCGGTGTGCTTGGGGTTCGCGAGGTCCTTGATGTCGAAGATGTAAGTCGTTGTGTGGCCGTTTGCGGCGCTCCCGGTGCCGTCCATCTCGTCGAGCTCGTCGTCGAGCAGGAGGTAGGAGTGGTCTGTTTCGGAAACGAGCCAGCCTTGGTGCGTGTAGGAGGCGCCGACGTAGGGTGTTACGGAGAGTTGGATGGGGTTGGCCTTGTCGGTTACGTCGGTGATTGTTAGGGTGTCTTCGTTGTAGTTGAAGCAGATTTCTTGGCCGATGTAGGCCTCGTCGGGGCCTTTGTAGATGACGCATTGCGCTGGAGAAGTCTGTTAAAATTGCTCGTTCATCCGGAAGTAGAGTGATATGCTTACCATCATGAACGTAACCGTCCTCGCTGGCGCAACCGGGCGAGAATGGGTTGGCGGGGTCAGAGACGTCAACCATCCAGAGACCTCCGCCACAGCTGAGGTTGCGGGCTGTGCCCACGGCATAGATCATGTTTGTCTCCTCGTGGGCGACGATGTTGTGCGAGCTGCCGAAGCCATCGTACCACGCCGTCAAGTCCTCAGTGGTAGAGAAGACAGTTGGGTCCGCGCTGTTGGCGGAAGTCAACTACGCAAGTCAGTATCACTCTTTTCTCCTTTTAAAGTAAAGAAAGCTGGCTTACCTTGTTCAGGTCAAAGATTTGCAGACCGTGGCCAGTCGCCTCAGAGCCAATGTACGCATGGTCACCAATGACCTTGATATCGCGCCACACGGACGGGTCAGTTTGGGAGCCCAAACGGCCAACGTACTCGAGGCTGCCGTCCGAGAGGATCTCGACAAAGGCAACGCCATCAGTCTGGCCGACGATACCGTACTCGCGGCCCTCAGCGGAGGTCCATCCTGACATCAATTAGCATGGTCGTCCACAGCAATAGGTACGATCTACTCACCCCAGACATCATTGCCCTCACGGGTAACACTGCCGAGACCCTGGTGGCTGATAAAAGCCAAGAGATCGACGTTCTCGCAGGCGTACTCGCCCGCCTTGCCGGAGGTGCATGCCTTGGCTCCCTCATCGGGGTAACGGTTGATGTTGAACAGACCCTGGGCACGCGCACGGTCACGAGACTGCTTCTTCAGTGACATGAGGTGCTCCATTGTGCGCGCGCCAGAGGAAGACGCCGCCGCCGCAGAGGCGAGGGAAAGCAAAGAGACGTGTGAGAACTTCATTGTGATGGACTGGTCACTGGACCTGGCCCGTAGACCTGGGGATAGAAAAAGAAGGTAGTGAGGTGAGTAGTCTACCCCTTAAACCCCGACTTCCACAACCCTTATATACCCTCCCCCAGTCGGCGTGCACCGCACCGCCAAGAGCAGGACATGGATTGCCCAGCCTTCCATTCGGCTCCTATATCACCTATACTACGTCCGTATAGGAAGGTGGCCATATTGCGCCGGGCGTATTTAGGTACGAGCGGGGGAGATAACAGAGAAGCTCGGCCCTGGCCGCAGATACAAGATTGAAGGCGCGATAACGATTCGCGGAGAGGCGTTGTCCAAGACATTCCAGGGCTTGGGTTACAGCGCTGCAGAAGAAAGCCAGGGCTGTGGTTGGACGGAGACGTGCGCTGTGCGATATTGCATGGAGATCAGCGTTCTTGGCCTCGGACCATGTAACCAAACCAGATCACACAAGACACTTTGTGCATGTCGAGATTGTTCTAAAGGGTTCCTTTGTTGGGGAGGAATTTTGGAGCATTGTTTTCGCCTTTCCCTGGCTCTGAATGTGGCACTGGAAGCGTTGGGTGTAACCTGGAGTTATACAGTGTTCGGGGCAGCTGAGCTTGTGTTGGAGTCGACGATCGACAAACCCACGAGCATAAACTTCCTTAGCACTCAGCTGAATTGAATCGAGTCCATGGTCAAGACGCCTCCTCGGCCACATCGACAGCCCCTGCAGGTCGATATCGTCTCCAAGTATTCCCCTGCATCTCTCGGTTAGTTACGGGGTCTAGCCCGCGATGCTGCAGGACGCAATATCCAGGGCCGTCCTGAGTGCAGAAACCGCTGATAACATCGGTGACACATATCGCATCATAGAGTCATTAATTTCGGGTTCAAGGCAGGTATCCGAAGACCCAGATAAGCAGTCGGCAGACTGAAATCATACATTTCTATGTGCAAACAAAAGCGCTACCAACACCTCCGATAATAATTCCTGGTACCTGAAGATCTCCGCCGCAAACATAACAAAAATAACACGGACAAATGAAACGCCTATCCAGTCGCTGATGCATAAAATGAGACTTGGCCTAAAGAAGCCTTTTGCCGCGCTTGACAGGGCTTGGTGTGCGCGGGTTTCTTGATCGCTCCCGGCTGCGCTCGGTGATATTCATGCTCTGGGGGTGATCGAGCAGTAGTGGCATGTCTTGCTTTTCAGTGTTTTGTTGCTGGTGATGTTGTCCCATGTAACCGAACGCGGGATTTTGCCCGGGAAGGTATGGAGGAATAGCGTGATGTTGGTCTGATGCTTGTCGGGCGTAGTTTGATGGTGGGTGTGTATACTCTTGTTGGTTGAAGCGGCTTCTGAATGAGCGGAAGGACCAGTTGCTGACGACGGTAACGGTGGATATCGTAGCGAGGAAGAATGCCTAGACATGTTAGTTCGCGCGTACAATAATTATGCGGACAGCCTTACAATAGCTTTCCAACTGATCGGGTCAATGAAGCTGTTGATAATAATCGCCATAGTCTGGGCCGACACCTTTGCCCGTCCAACCTTGGCCGGATCGCGGTTCATGCATCGCTCCCAGTTCTCGCAGACAGTTTCCAGGGCTGGCAGTCGATCCCCTCCACCACACTTATTATCAACGTAGCTCTTTGCACAAACCGCCATCTCCGCAAGTATAGTATCCGACACCTCCTCGGCCGCTTGATCGAATTCAGACCGAATAGCCGAGACGAACCCAAAAACAACGTATACGGCCAGTGAAAAAAGCGAGAGATTGACCACAAGCTGCGCCCACCAAGAAAGAATGTTAGGCACATTGGGGTGCGCCTCCAGCAACGCAAAGAAGTCCGAGAACTTGGACGAGCTCGCAGGTTGAACCTCCTCCGCCTGTCCTCTGACCTTCCCCTTCTGTTGTCCCTCACTGCTACTCGGCCGATCACTCTCATCCTCACTATCCCGGCGTAACTGCAAATCAAGCGTTTTATTCCTCAACCGTCTCTTCTGGACCCGTCTCGCCCCCGCATTCGAGAAATGGCTTAGTCTCGGTATCTCGCCTCGACCGGGACTAGGCGCAAATCGTCCGTACATCCCGAATAGCGAGTTCCTGTGTCCCTTCGGCTGCTCGGGCGTCTCATCGTTATCCGCGTTCTCGGGGGACGAGAAGTTCTCGGCGCCGGAGGAGAAGTCGATGTCGAATTTTCGGGGTGTCATAAATGCGGAGTTTGCAAAGGCGGGTTTCGGTGTGCCGGGTGCTTGTCCTTGAGACTGGGATTGGGTCTGCGATCGAGGGTGCGAGAAGAGGAAGGGTTGGGAGTTTGGTTCGCGGAGGGCAGGCATTTGTTTCTTTTCGGGGGAGTCGAAGACATTATGTGTGCCTACTCACCTCAAACAACGTTAGTCAAGTAAATTGAGGACTGATGGATGGGATAGACACACGCTTCTTCTGATTATCGTGCTGCATGCTGAGCTGGTAGAACGGCGAGGTGACGTCTCCCGGGGCGCGGGACTGCCACTCAAAGTCCATCGGACTCTCAGCGGTTCTTTTTTCCATTCTGCTGCAGATGGATAATATTGACAGAGCTGCAGTCAAAAGTGAGGCTCTGGCTTGAAGGTGGAACTGTTTGACAGGAAGAAAGAGGGAGATCAGCGGAGGAAATCAGGCCAAGGATCGAGACTTTTTCCGCTCCTTTTGTTTGTAAACAATCGATAAGATTATGAGCCCGGCAACCATTCCTGCATTCAAGAACCCCCAAGCTACACAACAGATTTTCTAGTCAAGAGTGTTATTATCATGGACTTTATCAAGCGCTTTTTTCTGAATGGCTGATTCAGTTTATTATTGGTGCTTCCAGCACAGCGTCAGTTTGCCGGTCGGCCCCTCATCAGCACGTTCCCCTCTCCACCGCGGGTTCCTCGCTCTCCGTCTGCTGCAACTACAGTCTACAACAGAACAGTATGGGGTTATCTATCTATATTCATTCTGATCGCAATAACAATACCAAAGCATCGCGACGCGGATATACAGCATAACCACCCCTTCCTCCTCCGAAAGCTCAAGACCGAACGCGACAGCGTCAAAAGTGAAAGCGCCCGCAGACTCCGAAATCATCTAATGCGAATCGAATCGAAAGAATCTAGCCAACTCCGTCCCATCGCTGGTATACAAACGCTCGAGGAAATAATTTAGGGAAAGAGAATACAAGGATCGTCCAATCAACGGCTGGGCAGCTCAAAGCTTGACGTGGTCGACAAACTCAAAGTCGTCCTCGTCCGCGAGATACCCGATCGAGACTTCGCTCTCACGAGTGATAAACTCGTACTCCTTGACGATCTTCTCGGTCTCCTTTGTCTCGAACTTCTCGACTGCCTTGTCGATCATCTCGTTGAAGACGGTCTCGCCGGTGGCTTCGTACAGGCTGACGGGGCCATCCTCACGGTAGACCTCGGGGACGGTAGTCGCGACGGCGACATCGGTACTTTCGCTGGCTGAAGAATCAGAGGATCCATCACCGAGAGCCTCCTGTACGTCGTTTCGGAAGTTGACTTTTGCGAGGGTGGAGTTGTGCTGGAACTCCCGGGTGCGGTACTTGCGGACCCACGCATTTCTATACTGTTAGCCTACTTTGAGGGAGAATAGGGTATACTGGTACTCACGAGTAAGGCTTTGCAGGACGGGATACAGGGAGACCACTGGCATCAAAGTGCTCGCCGCCTGAGCGAGCGGTTCGGCCGCCGTGAACCCATTTGGCCTTTTGGTTGTGGACGCGCTTAGCTGCAGTGCCAGCCTGACGCAGGTCGCTGTTGTCAAACGAACCGGACATGGTGTTTGGTGGTAGATAGTGGGTAGTAGTGTAGAGTTGTATAGGTAGTAAGCGTAGAGTGAGGCGTAGTTCCGCTTTGGGTTGAAGAGGATCCCAACGAGGCAACAGCGAAGAGAGCTATATACAAGGCGAGAACTCAAGAAAGAGGAAGAGCAGGAAAGAAGACAGTGAACTCAATAGCCGCCGACTCGCCGAGAGAGACCGACGAGACAAGAACTGGCTATAGATTGGGTGAGTCACTCCAATGGTAATCAGTCACAGACTTGTGTCATGAAAGGGCGACAAGGCGTGAGCAACAAAGCGTTCCCGGTATTCACTCTCAGAACAAAGGTAACCAAAGTAAAGTCGGGGACCCTGTTTGGCAAGTCGAGTCACTGAATCTGCAAGCAAGGCTGGGGACCTTTATCAATAGGCCAACCCCATGTTGTCACCACCACGGGGTACTTATCATCAACACTTATCAGGGGCCCGCGCGAGGCGATGCTGATTGCGGCAGGTGAACCTACCCTGACTTCATGGCACAGGTTGACTGACCACTGGAGAGCTGATAACGATATCCTATCGATCGCGCACCTTCCTATTCCCCCTCATGCCCCTCTACGCGCCACTTGCGTGCTGCGCCAACCATGGTCTTACCTATTATCATAGGCTGCCGGGCAGTCAACCGAGGCTTCCGATCCGAGGCTGTACCGCGTTCCAGCTGCAGATAGGTAATCCCAACCACAGCCTCAGGCACGTTGTCTCTTCCGGCTCGTCAGTCGCGGGGTGATGTCATGCGCAACTGCGCTGATTCCCTTTGCAGTATGTTGTTGCTTTTGGCCGCATATCCCGGTCTCCTCTAGTTAATGCAGTCTAGGCTAGGCTAGGCCGGCTTATCATGCGCGCCATATGCGCTGCAGATGATCACTGTCACCTGCGTGCAATCACGGACTACGCCTGATTCCTGATTCTGGAAGTTGGAAGTTGGAATGTGTAGTACGATGACGAGCGTAAGCTTACTTTTGTATTCCCTCCAAGTGAAGTCAATGTTGTTTGGTGTTCTTTAAATAGATAAGACAGGATGACGATGGTCGGCGCGTCGCTTCTGTTGCCGAGGCTCAGCTGGCCCCTCTGGTACTGCGTAGATCATACAGGTCCCGTCTCAGATCAGATTCAACACTTTCCTAGAAGATATGAGTCTGTTCCTGGCTCACATATCCATGGTCATTTTCATTAGATTCATCGTGCCAGCACGAGTCTTATATTGTATGGTACATCTCCGTAGAAAAGAAGTGAGTCTATTCATCCATCTGCCACTCATACTCCAACCTCTCCATCCTCCCCCTCTTATTCCGCGCCGCAAACCACTCCTTCTCAAACCCATTCGCCCGATCCACCCCATCCCACCGATGCCCCGGCCGAATCCCATACCGATTCGGCTGGAAACTCCCCTGGTAAAGCGGCCTCCCCGTACGACTCTTCGCCGCAGGCCCCTTAGTCAAGAACCTTGCCGCAGGATCATTCCAGCGGCTCTGCGCCTTCAACTCCTCATTTAGATCTTCATCGTCTGCTGTTCGTGCTAGGGGCATAGCCTTTGCCTCTTCAAGCGCAGCGCGTCGATCCGCCCTTTCAACACGCTGTATATCGCCCATAAGCGCCTCCTTGGCCTCCGCCTCCTTGATCTTCTTTTCCTCCTCTGCCTTGCGCGCTTCAGCGCGCTTCATAGCGACGTTGATTATGCGACCTGAAGCATCTCTGTAGATTGTCTCCTGTGCGCCTCCCTCGCCATCGCCATCTTTCTTCCCCTTCCACTTCGCCTCTTCGGCTTTCCGTCTCTTCGCTTGCGCGGCTACCATAGCGGCCGTTTGCTCGGCTGTTTGGAGTCCCGCGCGCGCACCGGATTCCATTCGTGGTCCGTCATCCTCATCTTCATCTTGATCGACGACCATGGGGTCATCCTCGTCTTCTAAGCGCCTAGCATCGTTCTCGGCCATTGCGTCTGCTAATATTTTATCCGCTGCGTCGCGATCGCTGTCTCCTCCTTCCCTCCCCGTCGTAGCTGGTGTATTCGAACCAGAAAGCGTAGTCCAATTACTCTTCTTCGCCTTTCGAAACTCTGCACTCCGTCCATCACGCACGACGCTCGGCGCGAATTCATCGCGGTTCCGATCGCCGTATGTATCTGCTGTAGCGCGGAGATCAGGCGGGTCGTCATCGGCGATTATAAGCCCTGCGCCTGAGGTATCTTCCGCGGCAGCCTTCTTGCGTTTCTTTTTCGGGCGCGGTTGGGAGGGCGCAGGGTCGGCGGTTAGATAGTTTTTTGCGAGGTATTCTGCTAGTGATGAGGAGGGCATGGTTTTTGAGTGTTTCTCCGAGGAGAGGGGGGTATCGTGGTGGTTTTGGTGTGTTGGGTATGAGTAGGCTGGGGCTTTCATGATCTTGAATAATGGGTCTTGGCGCCGCGGAGCTGGGTCGGATTATTGTTGGGCCGGGAACGGTGCTTATCTAGTCATCTCATATCTCATATCGATAAGCTGATCTGGATCTGGGGAACTGAGCTTTAGTTGACCTTGATGTTGATATTATTGTCCTCTGAGATAGATATACCTGTCTCTTCTAAAAATTAATCAGGGCCTTTCACTATGCTTAACACCTGTATAGTTGGCTGTATTGATGATCATAGTTTTCACCTTTTTGTGTTGAGAAAGAATGCGTAGCCTCCCTGCTTTGCCTCAGACACAACACGATATATATGTCCGTCCTCCTTCAAAAAAGTACCTACTAGCAACATCTTGAACACAATCACGTTTACCACGGCCACTTGATTTATCCAACATAACGATCTCATCCCACCACTACAGAAAAAGGAAAAAAGAAGCCATGCCCCGCACAGAAGAAGCTGAAATTTGGTTCTCTTCAGTCTACACCCTCGTCCAACTCATCCCCCCAGGCCGCGTGACATCCTACGGCCACATCGCAGCCTTACTAGGTGAACGTACGCAACCACTGCATTCAGTCTCCTAGGTACCTAGCAGCTTGCTAACAGACATATACGAGCGCGCAGCAAAAAGGCCACGCCAAGTAGGAATAGCACTTAAACACCTCCCCACCGCAGACTCAGGACAGTTCTTCCATGCCGCGAATGTACCCTGGCAGAGGGTTGTTAATGCGCGGGGGATGATTTCGCATCGGTATTCACATCCCTAGTCTTTGTGAGATAGGGGAACCATTGCAAGGCAGCTAACCGTGGCTCCGTCTAGTGGGCCTGGAAGCGCAGCGCGGCAAGCAGAACGACTACGCGATGAGGGCGTTACTGTTGATAGCGATAGTATGGGGGAGTTCTATGTTGATTTTGGGGTGGTTGGGTGGTTTCCTGCTGAGATTGAGATGCCTGAGGGGGATGTAAAGGGGGATGAAGATGAAGATGAAGCTACCTAGGTTGGAGATTTCATCGACAAGCACCGGCTCAAGATCTGCTTCGGATAATGTGGATGTCGATGTTTGGAGACTGAGATATATCTAGGTAGAATATGGAACACACGACGTGCTAGGACTGAGACTCAAATATGTTAAGGTACTTTCCCCCGGAATTCCAATATATGCTCCTCTGGGTCCTCCAAGAATGCCTCTCCAAAGTTACCGTACTGTTGAAGCAACCGCGACCTGCTGTTGAATTGGATCTAATGGGAAGTTGCGGTATGGGACCTACGAAAGGGAGGTTCATGTCTTCAACTACCTCCCTTACACACTCATCAATCCAAGAAGTCATTGCCCAGTCAAAACCAGTATCCTCAACGTCTGAGTTCCTGATCATTACCTATACTCATCATCAGACCCTGCCTGGCATTAAACCAAGATATCCATATTTCCCGCGCCTTCCCGTCTTCAGGGCACTCACAACAATCAAGATCAGAACGCATCCATTTGGAACTCCACCGGTTGTACGCATCGCAACAGGATAGGACCAGGAAGAACTAGCCATGCCCCGCCAAAGAAGGAAATCCTCAGCCTGGTTCATATCCGTGTACAAACTTGTCCAACAAATACCTTCTGGAAAGGTAACAACCTACAGACATCTCGCGGAGTTACTAGGTAGGTGAACATGCATACTACCGTCGCGCCCCGTCACTTTCCCATCCTCCCCACCTTTCATTTGAGAAGCAACCTACCTAACTGAAGTGCCCTGTACTAATGTACCTAATATATGTATGCATGCAGGGAAAGAAGCGCGCCACGTCGGACAAGGCCTTAAATGGCTCCCCGCCGCAGACTCAGGTGAGGACTACCATGTTGACAATGTGCCCTGGTACAGGGTTGTTAATTCTAATGAGATCATTGCGCATCGGTTTGTCTATCTCTCATGCAGTCAGGTGGTCTCAGCCACTTTCTTCTATGTCCATCTCCATTTCCTGACGAGATTGGACGAGGGAGAATACTTTGGCCGAGGACGTTGCAGGCTAACGTGTATTAGTTCGCCAGGCAGTCAAGTGAAACAAACAGAGAAGCTTGAAGAAGAAGGAATTGCGGTTCAGAGGGGGTTTCGGCATTTGTGGGTTGAGTTTCGATTGTGTGGGTGGTTTCCTAGTAAGGATGAGATTGCTGTTGGTGATGGAGAGGAGGAAGATGCAGATGGAGAAGAGGAGGAGGAGGATGGGAATGATGAAGATAGCGAGGAGGATGGGGAGTGGGAGCCGGAGTGAGGATAGAAAGGTGGAAGGTCAAAATGGAGATGGCGGGCCTTGATAACGCCCGCGTTTTACAAACACTCGAAAAGTAAGTAGTTTAGTACTTCAAGATAGGATACCCATCTCTAACGAGATATGATTGCGCGCACGCCTATCTTCAAATCAACACCGGCAAGCCCCATACGTACAAAGTTCTCGCAAACATCAGATATTTCGGACCGGAATGAGAATGGCAGGGGGTGGTAGTTCAGATCAGTAAACTTCATCTCCAACGTCAATTCCCAGCGTCTAGTGGTGGAATTAACGACATGGAGACCACGGCATGTAGGGGAGAATATGGGGAATCAGCAGTAGAGAACAAAAGCAGACTCTATGTGGTAGATGGGTAATGAACGAGTAGGGAGGGTAGAGAACAGAGAAGGTAAGATGATTGGTTAGGAGACGAGACGGAGGGGAAACCAACAGCCGACAGACGGCCCAAGATTCGGTAGGTAGGTACGGGTACGTAAATGCGCAGCACAAATCATCATGACAAATGAAGGAAAATCGTCGCTCAGACATATACTGTCGTTATATCGGATCAGGAGTGAGTAGAGTAAAGACATTCTAGGCTGACTGCTTGCTTGCTTATCTTCGCTTCACTTCCGTCGCCCATCCCTCAATTCCCTCGCCTCTGCTGCCCGGTGGGACGCCGAGGTCGACGTCCTGCATGCCCCGGGTATCTTGCATCCATGCGTGCGAGGCCATGCCGCCGGCGTTGGCGCGGCGTTCTGGTAGGACTTCTAGCATCGGCAGGAGGAAGTCGCTGATGGCCATGGCTTGTGAGACGGAGAAGTGATACTTCTCGCGGAGGACATCTGGTAACGACCAGTGGCGGAGTCTGTGGATGTTGCGGAGTTCGCCCTTGCGGTTGAAGATTTCTTGTGACCACCGACCGGAGAGGCAGAGAGATTTCGGGAATGGACCGAGTAGCTCGATGACTTGGGCTATGTGGTCATCATCCTTTCCGTAGCGGGTACCTGATTGGGGGTCGAACAGGTAGTCGCCGGTGATAAGTTCGAAGACCTGGAACGTTAGTATTTCTCGGCTAAACGGCGTTGAGGTGGCTCACCATGCAGGCCATACTCCAGATGTCGGTACTGGCTCCCCACTTTGACCCGAGAATAACTTCAGGCGAGCGGTACTGCCGAGTTTGAATATCGTTGGTAAAGTGGTGGCCGACCCAGCATGCGTTGCCCAAGTCTGCAATCTTCACCGAGATGATTCCGCAGTCAATCTCCTCATCGTTCGAAGAAGACTTGTCAAGCGAGATGCCGGACACCTCTCGTTCCAGAAGGTCGCTGCTCGGTATTAGTGGGTGCACTGATACGATATTTGAATGACATACGCAGTCTTCTCTCTCTGTTTTTGTTGTTCATCCTCATCCTTGATGCCGAGCAATTGTCTCATCGACGGCGTTTCCGTGGTACCTGATCAATTAGCAAGGCA
Source organism: Aspergillus stella-maris (assembly GCF_047715825.1). Lineage (NCBI taxonomy): Eukaryota > Fungi > Ascomycota > Eurotiomycetes > Eurotiales > Aspergillaceae > Aspergillus > Aspergillus stella-maris. The sequence continues at coordinate 173,209 of NW_027396856.1, read as the reverse complement.
CAATTACTAGGATCGAGTACGTACCTGGTGATTCATTGACAAGTTGGCTCAGACTGCTGTGTGAGTTTTGCGAGCTGTGCTTGAATTCGAAACTAGTGTTGAGCGGGCTGGGCAACGGCTGACTGCCGGTGATCAACGTCCTGCGCCTCCGCCGACCGTTGCGGTTGTCCTCTTTTTGAGCCTTCTTTTCCTCTTCCTTCACGTATGTCTTGACGATTTGCTCGACGTCGCCGATCTCGATCAGCACGTTCTCTGGTTTCAAGTCGGTGTGAATAATTCCGCATTCCCGATGCATATAGTCCAACCCGAGCAGGACTTGTTTCGTAATCTGCTTCACCAGGGCCATCGGGATACCGCGGTGGTTCCATTTCTTGATCAAACCGAGCAGGTTCTCTCCCAGCACTTCAAAGACCATGCAGACGTGGACCCCGTGGGGCCCCTTGTGTTCAAAGGAGTCGAGGAGGCTGACGACATGTTTCCGGCCGGGGTGGGAAGGCTTCGCTTGGACAATGCGATTTAAAAGTTTAATCTCGTCGATGGCGGTTTCGGTGTAGTGGGCGGCCGATCGGACGACCTTGAGCGCAACGTGTTTGCCGGTGGTGGTGTCGCGGGAGAGCCAGACCGTCGAAAAGTGACCCCACCCTAGTTTGCGCACGACGACATATCGCCCATTGTTGTATTGTTCTCCGATCTGGACAGGGTGGTAGCCACCCTTGCAGTAGTCCTCTGAGTCTTCTTCTTCGGCAGCAGTTTCGGGTTCTCCTTCGGAAGATGAGGAGCCAGACCGTGATGGCGGGACACTGAGTGGCGGGAGAGCGAAGTTAGCGAGCGAAACCAACAAGAAAGAGGGGAACCAGAAAAGCGATCGGAAAACCGAACATACCTATCGCTGGCCGGGCCTGTTGAGTCGGCAGGCGTCGCAGAATCGCTGGTGACGATGGGCTTGAGATCGGTGCCCTTTCTTCTCTTCTTATTGGTAGCAGCGCCGTTGGTAGCGGACGAAGCGACGTTGCTGGCCATCTGCTTGCCTTTGTTGAGGACGGACTGGAGATCGACGCCTTCCATGGCTCCGAGCGAGATAGGGGTATCGGTCGCAGGAAGCGTAGAAGGGGAGGAAGGGATCAAGGAATCGGGAGGTGAAGAGGGGCAGGAATAATTGTTGGGCTGGCTGGATGGAGAGAGAGGTCTGGTCTGGTCAAGTCTGGACGATGGAGGGTCGGGGAGGTTGGTTGGCGGCGGAGCTTCTCTGGCTGGCTTGGGCTTGCGCTTGTTGTGCGATGCTGAGGGGTCCCCGCTCCAGCCTTTAACTAGTGATCAACAAGAAGATCAAAAGAAATATCAATAGCAACAGAAGAATTAAATTGCAGCGACTGGAAACAAAGCAAGTCGCAAAGACAGTGGACAGACAGTGGTTGGCAGAGAGAGTTGACTTGGAGAGAATGAAGAGGCAAATGACGCAAACGTCTGGTCCTCCTGCTTCTTAGTACGAGGTCCTGTCAATGATTTCACTCCCTTCAGTCGCAACCTCAATCCTCGTTGCTTATTGCTCAGTCAAGGTCAGTCTCGTTTCAGGCTCAGTCAGACACACTCTGTTGAGCGATCGACAATGGGGAATGTCCGCAAGCAGAGAGAGAAGACTGTATCATGCCCAGCGCGTACACCGATGTGGCAAATCATGAACCATTCAGACTTCACAGAGATATATACCTGAATCAGTCCACTCTGGGGAAATCAGATGTATAAAAGATGAGACATGCAGTGCTACCAGATGATGCCATACCCAGCCTCCCCAGTGTGCCCCAGGTTCTATACAGCTGGTCAGGTCTTCCTGCATAGAAAGGCCTTAGAGCGTGCGGAACCACGACAGAAAGCGAGGATCGGATGGCCAAGCACTAACTCAGACTCCTGCAGATGCTAGCCACGATGAGATTCGGCCATTTCTATAACTGGCTACTGAATGCGCCCGAGCGAAGTCGTGGGGGAAGATTGAGGTAAAACGTGGCGGTTAAACATCGGGTGTGGCATTACTGGCCCATGCCGGTGGGTTTGCACGGACCACTGTAAGTATCGTGGAATTAGAGTGCGGCTGTGGAATTACAAACATGGCATCAGGCTGCGTTTCCTACAGCTACCCTAGACCTGCATCTCCGCTGCAATATTCCAAATCCTTGGGTATATTCAAATGCTCTGTCTCATTAAACGCCCTTGTCCATATTACTTGTCGATTGTCAGCTCGCTCAAACGGTTTTCTGTGACCAGTCTCGAATCTGTTTGCTGTACTACATCAATATGCCTCTATGCACTCCGACTGGAGCTATAAAAGGAGCTCTCCCGGCTAGTTTTGAATTTGGCTCTTTTACTCCTGGCTTATACTTCGTCATCCAAGCCGTCTCACATCGCTTGTCCCGTCAAGTATTCTTTCGTTCAGAGACGGACTGCAACCTCTCCCAATGCTTGCTTCGAGACATCCTGCTAAGCCTTACTGCACAGAGCCTCTTGACTATTAACTAATCCACAAGAGACTGGGAGTCTGGGAAATGTCTAATTTGTCGTCGCCATATATGCTGCCTTTCTGGAACGACCCCAGTGACTTCTGGCATTTTTGAGCGGCCCTCTAAAAAACACAGTCCAATCCTTGGTCTACACATGGTGACTAGGATGTACCTGAGCGAGAATATAACCTCTGGACTTGTCTCGCGGAAAAGACTCAACTACAACTTTTCTGCGCAGACATAGAAGGTCGCCGTTCCTACTGAAGCACCTTGATGACGAGACCGGATGGGCATATAGATAACCACAGCTCGAAGATCAGCCGAGGAGCTTTTCGGAAACTGTCCCACTGCTGTCTCTTGACTAACGAACACTCTCGCGAGACACAATTCCCTGCAACTTCGGAAAAATCCAGAGCAAGAGCATCCATACAACGACCCCTTACTTATCACCCCCTTCCTTTGCGCCTCCACCTGACGATTGAGAATGCAATAATATCGTCCGGCATGAATTCGACTCAAAAGCCTAAACGTGTTACCCGTAAACGAATGGCGAGGCGTTGAGTCCATTCGATCTGATATCCAGCAAGCCGCTGATATACCGCAGGATAGGAGAGATGGCCACTGAGCCTATCGATGACCGGAAGTGACACTGCTATGAAAATCGACACTCAACTAGCAGAGTTGTATAGCAAAAGCACTCCCTGACAGATCATTCCCTTCGACCGATCGAGGCCGAATATATTATATCTATTGCTCCGGAGGAATTTAGCCTTAAGCGTACCCGCACCACGGACGATTTTTGAGACCGAGCTCCGATGCCCAGCACAATGGGAAGACCATATACTATACGGTTCCATGTCAAGCACCTATCATCTGTGAAACCGAGAAGGATTTGGCAGCTTGCCACTATACCGTCGAATCAACCTCGTTATTCCCCGCCAATGTCCGCTAAGTACTTAGAAGAAGGGCCGTGCCTCCTGGGTCACTACTACTTATGCTGGTTCCAGAGCTTGAAGACGATAAACATTGCTAGACACTGGCTCACCACCGCCACTGCTGAGGGTTACAAGCTGGTGATTAAATGGGGTTACCTGTTGCGAGGTCATAAGTTCCTGTATGGCTTTCGAAGCACAGAACTCACCGGGTCTCAGCATTGGTGGCCGAAATGCTCACAAACTACGTGGGACAAGGACCTATACAAGTGGACGGACGCCCTTCAGCGGCAAGTAAAGACGCCAAGCATTATTGATTGAACGGAAGAATGTCAGCAATTTACCTACATACCACAGAATTTAAGCGGATTTAAATACTGGAGTTTAAGTGGGCTGCTCCAACGCGGCCATACGGCCCTACCCGGATTTAAGCATCCTACTTATACCTTACTCCTCAACAATCCCATTGTCAAGCACAGAACAGCCGCATCCCGAACTTGCTACGCAAATACCCATAATGGCCGACGCAAAGATTGCCCTCGTCACAGGCGCCAACACCGGCATTGGCTACCAGGTCGTGCGAGCCCTCTACAGCGCTGATCAATCATACCATGTCTTTGTTGGTGCGAGATCGCCTCAAAAGGCTCAGGATGCTATCAGGGCCATTCAGAAGGAATTTCCTTCTTCGTCGAACAAGTTGACACCTATCGTCGTCAACATTGAGTCCGACGAATCCATTCAGAAGGCCTACGAGGAGGTAGAAGCTCAAGTCGGCAAACTCGATGCACTCATTAACAATGCTGGTATGGCAAAATACACCGGAAAATGTTAAATGGTAATACTGACCATGACCAGGCGCGCAATTTGACCAAGCCGCCGCCGTCAACGAACTCACCCTCCGACAATCCTTCAATAAATCCTGGGACGTCAACGTCTCAGGAACACACATAATGACATCTACATTCGTCCCTCTCCTCCTCAAATCCCCCAGCCCACGAATCATCTTCGTAACCTCCGGCACATCAACACTAAAGGGCACAGAATCGCGCAGCCTCCCCGTCGACCTTTCCCCACCAGCCGGGTGGCCCAAGACCGGACTCAGCCTCGCCGGGTACCGCAGCGTCAAAACGGGTCTTAACATGCTCATGCGCGAGTGGACTCGCATTCTCACAGATGATGGCGTCAAGGTGTTTGCTATTAGTCCGGGGTTGCTTGCGACGAATCTCGCTGGGAATCCGGAGGCGATGAAGGCGATGGGGGCGGCGGATCCGGCTGTTGCGGGGCCGTTGTTTAGGGATGTGCTTGAGGGGAGGAGGGATGAGCAGGCTGGGTTTGTGGTTAATAGGGATGGGATTCAGCCGTGGTAGTGGATTTGGGCTATGTTGGGTTGAGTTTTGTATACAGACATATTCATTTTGAGTTTCCGAAGTATACTCTTCGAAATTATTCTCGAACCCTAAATGCCAAGAGGCGCTAAGCCATATATAGATTATGCATATTTATGCACGTATGGGCGTACGGCCATTACAGTCGCCTGATGTGTTTGTTTCACAGATACCCGTCATGGTGATACACGGCTTCTGAAACGTTCGAAGATGCAAACTATGCAAACCTCGCAGGCGCTCTGAGACACGCAACCTTGAGACGCTTCCCAAATCAACTTCTCATTAACTCCCACCCTATTCAGCCGGTCTTCGGGGGGCGAATAGCTTGCTAATCATCAACCAACTTGTCAGACAGACAGTTGGCGCGATATACTCCTACTCCAGACCCTACTTCCCGCCAAACGCAATCCAATGACCTCGGGTTTCTTCCATTTGATGAGTGGAAGAGAAGGAGGGATAATAACTGCAAGGAGCCAGGAGAGCAAGACCTCCTTCGCTACACGATCGCCTGGAAATTGAAGACCAACCGGACAACCGAAGCCAAGGAGACTAAACAGGACTTGGTCGTAGCTCCGAGTGAATATTGGGAGAAGTGCACACTAAGAAACGTAATCGGCAGGTCCGGTTCGAAGACACAGAGATTGTGGTATCAATAAACCACCGTAATGAGGGCCCTCTTGAGAAGCGCTCTAATAACACTAACTTGAACATTGGATGGAGACCAGTGGAGACAAAGCTTCGTAAGTGGAGCAATCTAGTCCGCAGGGGCAGGACACCTCAGATTGCCATCACCGTCAAATATATAAGAGACGTTGATGCGGCTAAAGCGTGCGACAAACAAGGCTCTTCAGCCACCAAAAGGATGCTTGCTGAACGAGATGCAGTTATTAGTGCTGAAGAAGAGCCAAATCAGCCTTCATCCTGGAAATATGTGTACAAACTTATGCGATGTTCTGTGACTTCATGCAATAATTTCGACAAGTGATGCTGGCAGGACCCGAAGGGTCGAAAACCTTACGGACTACGAAAACCCCACCTTATGAAACTTATTTCTTATGTGGATGCAGGGGGGACACTCGACAGTCATGATGACGTCCCAGAAGGTATTCGACAAGCTCTCTACATGGAGGCTCAGCAGAAACTTGAGCGAAGCTCGAATAAAACAAATAATCAGGTTGCTTTGGGGGCTCCATGTCCCATCAACATCAATCTCTTGGCCCCCCCCCCCCCCCCGGTATGTGTGAGCCTGCTATGCCTCTGTCGCCCCCCAGACCTGCGACCTCGAATAAGAGAGTCAAGATTTCTGGGGCTCGAGATGATGCTGTCAGGGCATACTGTGGATGGCACAAACTGCAAGTAACTGACGAGAAGCGCAAGGCCGACTGGCGTAAGGCATGTGAGTTAACTCTATCCAATGGCCTTGACCTCGAGTTGGTGGAAGAAGATTAGGAGCATGTGCAGTTCCTGATTGAACAAGGTGTGACAAAAGGGACTGCCCGGCGATTTGTCCGCGACATTCATGAGTGGGTTGAATATGTGAAAGAGCTCTCACCAGAGCGATACAGTCAAGGTCCCTCCGATTGCGCAGAATACTGAACGCTTCTTGGTTAACAATCGTATTGTTTGGGTCTTATTTAATGAACAGTGAGCATTTAAATGTGCAATTGTCACTGCGCTGGCCGTACAATATGGTCTAGTTGTTATTTGGATTGTTAGCTAGTTCTTAATGCTCGTATTTTGCAAGGTTGTTCCCCCCGTTTATATAATCTGGCATGTTTATAATATCAACCTGATGTTTATTATGAAATGACGCCGACTTTGTTCGGCCTTAGTTGTGGTACTCGGTCTTATCGGCGCCAGGGACCTTTTGTCGGAACATTATAATTCCGACCAAATGGTGCCTAACCACATATCAAGTGATTGGAGCTGACAGTTATAATCAAACATTTCCCGCAGCCAGCTGCTTCTACCATCTCACTCATCGTCGAATACTTGCTGTTGAGCACATAACGGGTCATCCTTAGCTGCGATGCTACAAGTCGCGACCATTATGGTCGTCTTGTACAGAGTATGGCCTGGATGAAGTTGATGATGTGGGTGAGACCACATGATAAGTCCGGGTCGGTTCGGGCCGAGAGTCAACCAATAACCAGCCTCCCTTTGACCAATCAAAAATTTGCAAGGGAAAAATATAATTAGTCATAGAGCCTTATGCAGTGCATAGGCCTTCAATCCATCACAGCCTCATCGGCGGGAGATGACATACCCCGCTTTTGCTCGCCAGAAACGCCCAATATGTCTTTAAACCTATCTCCCTACTCTTGGATCGCTATCATGCTTGCCTGCGAGAAAATCTAATATTTATGGTGTGTCCGTCAAAATGGATGGTCTCTCCTTGGCGGCGAGCGTCATCGCCGTTATTCAACTAACCGGAAGCCTCGTGAAGCTTTGTGGAGGCTATATCCAAGAGGTACGAAATGCACCGGAAGAAATCCTCACCCTGCAGCGGGCAATCACAGGTCTTCAAAATATACTTAAGGACTTGCATAATAATCTGCAAGTGAACAACGCAAATGCCCTACCTACTTCCTCACGACTACCCAGCGATATTAATGCTTGCCTCTCCGATCTCCAAGCATTAGAAGCGAAACTTGATGCAGAACAGGGAAAAACGCTGATGAGGAAAATGGGCTTACGGGCCTTGAAATGGCCCTTAAAACGCACGGAGGTAGAGGGTCTGATGCAGAAGTTAGAGAGATATAAGTCATCGTTCCTCTTATCTTTACAGGTGGATCAGACGTACGTATATCGACCATAGTTCTCTGTCCCCTGTAAAGTTGACTGAAGGACCGTATAGTTCCCTGATGATTAGTATGGCCGAAAATACTGATAGGATTCATCAACAAATTGATATTGGAAAGTTGGAGGGCGCTACAGATGCAGGGTTCGAGTCATTCTCCGATCGCGACGAAGTCGAGTGTCTCCCAGGCACAAGAGCTGAGCTCCTTGGGGAAATAACGGAGTGGGCTTTTTCACCATCCTCGAAAGGTATTTTCTGGCTGCGGGGGATGGCTGGGACAGGAAAGTCCACAGTCTCTCGGACGGTGGCAAGGTCGGCTAAGAACTGTCATCATCTGGGTGCCAGCTTCTTTTTCAAGAGGGGCGAGGCGGACCGAGGGAATGCAAAGAAGTTTTTCCCGACATTGACCAGGCAACTGATACTATGGAAACCAGAGTTAAGACCTGGTGTGCAAAAGGCACTTGACAACGACCCTGACGTCGCATCAAAATCACTCAGGGAGCAATTTGAAAAGCTACTCCTTCAACCGTTGCTCGGTCTCGACCAATGCGATCAACTGCCTCAGAATACTGTGATTGTCATAGATGCTTTGGACGAATGTGAGCACGACCATGATATTCGAAACATTATTCGATTGCTCTCTCGTCTGCAGGAGGTAAAATCACTTTGCCTTCGGGTCTTCCTGACCAGCAGACCAGAGCTCTCCATCAGCCTTGGGTTTTCAGAGATCGGGAACCGTGTATATCAGGACCTGGCCCTTCATGAGATACCCGAAGAGGTGACGGAGCACGACATACAGTTATTCCTACGACATCGATTTACGAAAATCCGGCATGATAGAAAAGTCCCTCAGGACTGGCCTGGCGACGATATCATCCAAGAGTTAGTTGGAGTATCTGTTCCACTGTTTATTTCGGCTGCCACCGTGTGTCGCTACATCGAGAATCCAAAATGGGAACCTAAATTCCGTCTTGCAGAGCTTCTCAGGGACCAAGCCAAATATGTGTCCAAAATGGACAAGACATATCTGCCAATTCTAACGCGGCTCCTCGACGACCAAGAGAGTGATAGCAGTGAACAACAGCAACTTCTACAAGAGTTTCAGGATATTGTGGGAGTTATCATCTTTCTTGCTGTTCCGCTTTCTATAAACACACTATCTCCGTTTCTTGAGATAGAAGTGGATCGGATCAGCAATCGATTGGATTCCTTTCGGTCGGTTCTTAGCATCCCGAGCGACAAAAATCAACCTGTTAGAATTCTGCATCTCTCATTTCCGGAATTCTTGGTCCAGACTACAACCAAGTTTCGTGTGGATGCGCCAGCTAAGCACAACGACGTTGCAAAATCCTGTCTGAGAACTATGCGGCGTCTTCTGCGGAGAGATATCTGCAATCTAGCAGACCCTGGAGCGCGTAGGGCAGAAATCGACCCTCTAGATATCCACCAATGTCTACCATCGGAATTGCAATACTCCTGTCGCTACTGGATACATCATCTAAAAAATAGCCAGGCCTTACCTTCTGACATAGAAGATATGCAACTCTTCCTCCATAAACACTTTCTTCACTGGATGGAAGCAATAAGCCTGCTGGGTCTTATATCGGAGATGATAGGTATGCTTGACAATCTGCGGATGATGGTGTCAGTAAGTATATGGTAGACGGCAATCCACGAGTCATACTAACAAGGATAGGACCATCATGACAGTTCTAGTCTAGCCGACTTTCTACATGATGCAAAGCGGTTTGTCCTGAAAAATTGCCAGATAGCCAATGAAGCGCCACTTCAAATCTATTATGCAGGGTTGGTATTCGCACCTCGAATGGCAATAATCCGTGAAAGGTTCCAATCTGAGCTTCCTAGTTGGATTTGCCAGTTCCCACAAACTCGTGACAACTGGAGTGCAGAATTGCAGACGCTCGAGGCTCATGCGGATCGGGTTTGGTCTGTGGCTTTCTCACCCGATGGACAGCTGCTGGCGTCCGGCTCGGACGATAAGACAGTACGGCTCTGGAATCCGGCCACGGGCGCTCTTGAGCAGATACTTGAGGGCCATACAGGCTTGGTCGAGACCGTAGCCTTCTCACCTGATGGCCGGCTGCTAGCGTCCGGCTCGCAAGATAAGACAGTACGGCTTCGGGATCCGGTCACGGGCACTCTTCAGCAGACGCTTGAGGGCCATATAGGTTCGGTTGAGTCCGTGGCTTTTTCACCCAATGGCCGGCTGCTGGCGTCCGGCTCGCAGGATAAGACAGTACAGCTCTGGGACCTGGCCACGGGCGCTCTCTATCAGACCCTTCAGGGCCATATAGGCACGGTGGGGTCCGTGGCATTCTCGCCCGACAGCCGGCTGCTGGCGTCCGGCTCGGTAGACAAAACAATACGGCTCTGGAATCCGGCCACAGGCGCTCTCCAGCAGATTCTCGAGGGTCATGCGGATCGGGTTTGGTCTGTGGCTTTTTCACCCGATAGCCGGCTGCTGGCGTCCGGCTCGCAAGATAGGACAGTACGGCTCTGGGATCTGGCCACGGGCGCTCTCCAGCAGACGCTCAAGTGTCATACAGGCTCGGTCTGGTCGGTGGTTTTTTCACCCAATGGCCGGCTGCTAGCCTCCGGCTCGCAAGATAAGACAGTACGGCTCTGGGATTCGGCCACGGGTGCTCTCTATCAGACACTCCAGGGCCATGCAAGCTGGGTCGGGTCCGTGGCTTTCTTACCCGACGGCCGGCTGCTAGCGTCCAGCTCGTTAGATAAGACAGTACGGCTCTGGGATCTGGCCACGGGCGCTCTCCAGCAGACGCTCCAGGGTCATACGGGTCATGCGGATCGGGTTTGGTCCGTGTCTTTTTCACCCGATGGCCGGCTGCTGGCGTCCGGCTCGGACGATAAGACAGTACGGCTGTGGAATCCAGCCACGGGCGCTCTTAAGCAGACGCTCGAGGGCCATACAGGCTCAGTCGAGACCGTAGCCTTCTCACCTGATGGCCGGCTGCTAGCATCCGGTTCGCAAGATAAGACAGTACGGCTTTGGGATCTGGCCACAGGTACTCTTCAGCAGACGCTCGAGGGCCATATAGGCACGGTGGGGTCTGTGGCCTTCTCACCCGACGGCCGGCTGCTAGCGTCCGGCTCGGTAGACAAGACAATACGGCTCTGGGATCTGGTCGCGGGCGCTCTCCAGCAGACGCTCAAGGGCCATATATATCAGGTGTGGACTGTGGCTTTCTCACCCGATGGACAGCTGCTGGCGTCCGGCTCGGACGATAAGACAGTACGGCTCTGGAATCCGGCCACAGGCGCTCTCCAGCAGACGCTTGAGGGCCATATAGACTCGGTTTGGGCCGTGGCCTTTTCACCTGATGGCCGGCTGCTGGCGTCCAGCTCTCAAGATAAGACAGTACGGCTCTGGGATCTGGCCACGAGCGCTCTACAGGAATTATTAAGCACTGATGGTGTTGTCACGAAGGTCAAGTTTTCGGAAGATAACTCCCATCTCCGTACTGACTTAGGATCGATCAAGATTCAATCCAGCTGGAGCATCCCTACCCCTGTTTCCCCCAATATGGGCCGACAGATATCTCTAGAGAGTGAATGGATAGCTCTAAATGGGAAAGAAGTGTTATGGCTCCCGCCCGAAGCCAGGCCTTCTTGTTCAGCGACCAAATTCAACATACTTGGTTTGGGACATGCGTCAGGTCGGATTTCTTTTTTTGGATTTCAGAAATAGTCAATGTCAACTAAGTTTTGTTTTCTGGCCTCATATATCTTCGATTATCTTTAAATCAAAAAGGGCTTGGAATCTAGGCTTATGTCTTTGAAGAGATACTACTTGGCGAGAATGATTTGCAAACGAGTCTGACGAGCCATATCATAAAATTGTTTCTTACAGTAAATTCATTCCTCAAACTCTTCGATTGTTACGCCGGAATGTCGGAAGTGAGCTTCGGCGCTGGCTTTTTTTGCACCGACAGTATCAACGCACGTCTGCAGGAAAGTGTCAAAGCCTAGCTCAATCTCGTCTTCGTTTAACTTCCAATTTCGCTTGATATAACTCTTCAGTTCGGAGAAGAATTCCCCAATCAGGTTCAGGTCAGGTGAGTACGGTGGTAGATATATAATCTTGACACCATCTTCAGAGCACATCTCCTTGATCCTATCGGAGCGATGAAAAGAAGCATTGTCCATAATTAGGACGGACTTAGGCTCCGACCATCTCCCGCAATGTTGTAGAAGCTGTTCAATAGAATATTCAAACACCACGGCATCCGTCGAGCCAGCAAACACACGAGAGAGGAGGATACCATCTTGGGCGTAGGCAGGTAATATTTGATAGCGTTGGCCCCGATGAAACTTCGCTACTTGAACAGGCCTCACTCCTAAGGGAGACCAGCCAGTCCTCCTAAACCCGATTCTTTTATCACATCAGACTCATCAACATAAACTAGTTGGTATGATCGGTATCGGGAGAGTTTATGGACGTAGAAATCTCGAAGATCGGGGTTTCGTTCCTGTGCTTTCTGCCACCAAGGGCTGGTCCACCCCCGAGCTAAGGAGCTATGGCCCTCTGAGTCTCATGCCAACGGCGTCGTGCTTGCACTATGCTTCGAATGCTTCGAAGGCCTTAAGGCATACCGCGGCTACGACGGCAAGCCCCGTCTCTTCCGCACAGAACATAATGCAGCTCACATGCAAATGTCCTGCAGCCGCATTTCTCTACCCTGCGTGGACGCGACAGACCTGCAGCAACTAATCCATGCTCTGCTTGCAGTTGGTGCGCCCAAATGGTTGCCCGAAGACCGCGCCGGAGACTTCCTTTACATCCGACCAACGGTCATCGGCACCCAACCGTCTCTCGGCGTCCAGGCGCCGCAGAGCGCGACCATGTACATTCCCCTAGGCTACATGCCCCGCGTCGACGCTGTGCCCTGTGGCATGAAGCTGCTGACATCCCCGAGTGATATGGATCGTTCCTGGATTGGAGGCTTCGGCTATGCCAAAGTCGGCGCGAGTTACGGGCCCTCGGTACTTGCTTCGCAGGCGGCCGCCCGTGAAGGGTTCCATCAGACACTGTGGCTCTATGGAGAGGATGGTGAATGTACTTGATACGAATCTATGAGGTCATGTGATCACTAGCGGCGTGGCCGCTAGCTACTCCAACCCCCTGAGGATTCGACCCCTCAATAGAGAAAAAAAAATCATCGTCAAGACATAGTCAACAAGAGTCTATCGAAGCAATAGAATTGAGCCCTATCGTTAAAGGCATCCGCTCCTTAGTAGGCTACGTGCGTGTAGCCGATACAGACGTCATTCTGCCCCTCTCCTTCCCCTGGGCCTGTACGATTCGTTACAGTACTGAAGCTGGGGGTAGTAATTTATTCGTGGTCTGGCTGCGAAAGGATGGCAAGAAAGAGCTCGTCACCGCACCCCTGGATGACCAGCTCATCCTTGACAGGGTCACGCGGCGCAGTTGCCTAGAGCTCGCAAGAGAGAGGTTTAGGGATCTAGTGGTTACCGAGCGGAAGTTTACTATTGATGAAGTCATTACTGCAGCTGCTAATGGTTGTCAGTTAGAATTGTTTTCTGCGGGCACGGCGGTAAGTGTTTCGATTTTTTTTTTTTTTTGCTCATCCAATACATATCAGACATGTTGATTCGCTGGCTCATACTGTTGTAGTGGTTCATCACTCCGGTCTCGCACATTCGACATCGAGGGCAGGACATCATGATTTCAATGGGAGCGCATGGTGAAATGGGAGAGGCGACTGGGAAGAGTCAAGAGCTGGCTTACTGATATCATGTATGGGCGGGCAGATCACCCTTGGGCTGGTGTGATTACGGAGAAGAAGTGGTAGAAGATGTCGTATCGTTGCATTGTTCGCTGCTTCCGTCACGATATATAGAATCTTCAATAGACAAATTCTGAAGAAACATGCCCGCACACTGAGATAGGTCGACTGTTCAATGACGCACTATAACATACTCACTATACGCCGACACCAAGGCATTTGTATCACAATACCGCAGGTTTTCGCGGTACCGTATCCATGTGACTACGATTTACGATACAAAACACGTCGACATTCTCGCATAAAAAGTGTATAATCCATATACAGGCTAGCGTGGCTTGGCATTAGGGTTCGAAAACAGTGCAGATGTCATCAGCAGCGAAACTGATTTCGAAAAATTCTGTATAGGGGTGGTTACCTGGGGATATTGGGCTTAGTGCCAGCTGCGGGCATACAGAGTACCTGCCGAACATTGGACATACAGAGCAGAAATATACAGAGTTGTGGATTGACAAACAGCATTAGCTTATCAGAGCGTCTGCATAAATTATCCGTCATCTTGACGACCTTATAAATGGGGTTTTGTCGGAGCATACTGCCGTCCGGCACCGCCTGCCCCTAGGGGTCGACCTCGCTTAGTCATCCATTAGTACCCTAGATAGCTGGATCCTCGGCCGTACCGGCCACCCAATAGGAGATCCATCCATCGCTTCCCACAGGTTTGCTGCAGCACGCTTATTGCCGGATCATGTGATGTCACGGTGATGTCAAAAGCTCTACATCATGACACCTGCAGAAGAGCTCAAAAGCTCCAGAAATCAAAAGAGAAGTTGAAATTACATTGAAAAACAGTTCTTCGGTTCCAAAAGAAATCATATGTCTACCACTTCTACCACTTATCGTTGATCAACCACTCTACCAACCAACCAACCAATAACAACCCGCACGAACGAACTATACACCCCAAGGTCCCCCCTCTCCAAAACAACACCACATCCCAAACCCAATAAAATCACCTCAAAATGGCAGCAACACAAGCAGCCAACCTCGTCGAAAAAGCCGTCGGGCACGGCGGCACCGCAACAGTCCACACAGACATAAGCAACTACAACAAGGACTCCGCGGGCGTCGAAACAGGCGAAAAGATCACGGCGTCCATCTGGAACGGCAAGGGCGATGTCGAGAGCGTGCAGATGGCCAAGCCGCGCGTTATTGACGCGGGAGATGTCGTGGTGCGTGTTACGGGGAGTACGGTTTGCGGAAGTGATTTGCATTTGTATCATGGTACGTGCCAATACCTTTCCCTAAGTACTGCGTAGGTAGAAAATGGGAGAGTGTGCTGATGGTGTGGTGCGCAGGTGTTATCCCCCAACTCGAAAAAGGCGACGTCCTCGGGCACGAATGCTGCGGAATCGTCGAATCCGTCGGTCCAAACGTCACAGATCGAAAACCCGGTCAGCGCGTCGTCGTATCCTTCCCCATTGCCTGCGGTCAATGTAAACGCTGCAAAGCACAACTCTACAGCCAATGCGAGAACACGAACGACAATTCCATCACGAACGCTATGTATGGAAAGCGCACGGCTGGTATCTTCGGGTACAGCCATTTCACGGGTGGATTTGCGGGTGGTCAAGCGGAGTACCTCCGTGTTCCGTATGGCGATATCAACCTACTACCCATACCTGATGGTATACCCGATGAGAAAGCGTTGTATCTAAGTGACGTTATCTGCACGAGCTGGCATGGCGTTGTGGACACGGGCGTTGAAAAGGGCGATACCGTTGCAGTTTGGGGCGCTGGTCCGATCGGGCAGATGGCCGTTGAATTTGCATTCTATCATGGTGCCAAACGAGTAATATTGATTGATGGCGGCGACGGCGCGTGGAGATTGGACTTCGTCAAGAGTAAGATTCCCCAGGTTGAACCTTTGGACTTTGGCAAGTTGCCCAAGGGCGAGAGTGTCTCTTCCCAATTGCGCAATATGACGGATCACAACCTTGACGTTTGTCTTGAGTGTGTTGGTGGCGAGTACGCGAAGGGCTGGATGCATTTTATGGAGCAGATGGTTGGTGCCGAGACGGATACATCTGAGATTGTGAATGAGATGATTAGTGCTGTGAGACCATATGGACGGATTGGGTTGACGGGTGTTTATGCTGGATTTGTATGTGCCTCCCTCCCTCCCTCTCTCTCTTTACATACCCCTACCCCTAGTCTACATCTATCTAACAAGCGTGCAGACAAACCACTTCAACATCGGCGCCGTAATGCAAACCGGCATCCGACTAATCGGCAACGGGCAAGCCCCCGTGCACAAATACTGGAAGGACCTCATGGGCCTGATTGAAAAGGGTGAGATCGATCCGCTGCGCATGGTCAGCCACAGATTCAGACTGGAAGATATCGGTGACGTCTATGCGAAATTCGATAAGCGCGAAGGCGGCATTCAGAAGGTTTACCTTGAGACAAAGCATTCGCAGCCTGCGGATAAGGCGTCGCCTGTTTTGACGGATGTTAAATAAGGAGCTAAATTTGATTACGTTGTATAGTATGTGATGATTTATGGAGTTGGAATTGAGATTAATGGAATGCGATTTTCATGAACTTTTGTTGTACGGACACCAGGACTGAACACCATATAAATATCCTCTATCCTCTGCATACCAAACCAAGTCCAATCCAGACCAGACTTCCTCCCTTAAGCCTCCCCCATAATATTCGCCTCATAAACACTAGTTACTTTGTTGGTATTCGCATTCTCGATCTCGTAGCGCGGGCGCTCTTCGCTGGCGTCGACGTTGCGGTCTGCTTGTTTGCCGGGCTCCGTGAGGATTGATTTTATTGTTCCGGTGCTTGTTGCTGTGTTTGAGTCGGGGCCTGCAAAGGATAGATTTAGTGGGCGAGGATTGATGAGATGAAAGATATGGGAGGTATGGAGAGGATTACGTACCACCGACGGGTTTGTACGTGACCATTTGGCCGTTTGAGTAGCGGGGCATTGTGTGGTGGTGTTGATGAGGGTCAGGATACAGCAGATGATAGATAGACTGGCGAACACAAAGATATGGAGATTTAAAAAGCTCGATTGCGAGAAAAAGGGTACGAGTGTCTGAAAGTCCAGGACTAAACCGACTAATATACCTCAATTATAGATGGTCATGAATCACCATCCCAAAAACACAACCACACATCTCTGGTTAAGTGGTGGTGGGATACAACACAATCCCTCTAATAGAAATTGACCCATTTCATTCGCTCAAACGCGATTAAGGTTACCCATAGCCAGGAGACAACAGTTCTAGACGCCGATCCATGCACTGTCGTACTGTATGCGTCATACCCCACTGCACCGTGGAACCGCACGTCGTGGTGATGGCAGGCTGGCTAACCTATGGGACGTAGGATTTGGGGCTGGGAGCGGTCATAAAGCCTGGGTCGGAATCCGGCCAGATCATCAAGCTGGAGGGCAGAATCCAGATCCACATGCAAGTGCTGTATCATGTTCAACATCACAGAGAGGTTTCGGAATATCAGAGATACGATGGAGAGTCTGGCCGGTGGTTCTAATGCCGTTGATGTTTTTGCTGTTGGGGGTGCGAATGTATGTCTACCTATATCTAAAATATGGGTGACTCGTTGCTGACTTCTGGAACAGGGCCAAGGGTCTCGTCCAAGCCAAGAAGACCACTACATAATCCATACAAGCGGGGACCTACCAAGCGAATACAAAGATACACATGCGCTCTTTGCAGTATTCGACGGGCAGTACATGTCACCCCATCCTTCTACCTCAACCCCAACTACTAACGATTAATGCAAGCGGCGGCGAAATCGTCTCCAAACACGCAAAAACACACATCGCGGACCTCATATTCAGCTCACCTTCTTTCAAAAGCGGGAACTATGAAGACGCTATCCAAGAGGCAATTAATAAAGAAGATGAACTCCTCCTAAAGGAATTCCAGCAGGGCGAGAATGCATACGCGCTTGCTGGGAGCACGGCGAGTATTGCACTGCTTGATTTGAAGAGGGGGGTCCTTGTTGTTGGGAATGTGGGTGATTCGCATATTATTCTTGCTGAGAGGGATAGTGGGAGTGGGCATGTTAGGGGTGTTGTATGTATCTCAGTCTATTTTGGCTGGCATATTGAGATGGAGGGGCTGATGTAGAACAGGATCGCCTAACAACATCCCATAAACCAGAGAATCCAGAGGAGAAGGAGCGGATTGAACAGGCGGGGGGTCAAATTCACGAGCAGCATGCTATAACACGAATCGGTAGGTTTTACCTACAAAGAGCAAACACCACTATGTATAGAATGAAGGTTATGGTTAACACCCCCAGGCTCCCTAAACATGTCCCGCGCCCTTGGCGACCTGCAATACAAAACCCCCCTGATAGCCATAACAAGCGTGGACCAAACCGACGCCCAAGAAGTCGCTACAAATGAACACTCATCGCACACAGAGGACCTGATAACCGTTCAAATATCATCGAGACGGGTTGAACTGGGAAAAGATAAGCAGTATATGCTTGCTCTGACGACGGATGGAATTACGAATGTCATTGATGATAACAAGCTCATGAGCAATATGATGGGGTTGTTTAATAGGGGAGGTAATGCGGAGCAGGTTGCTGGGGCTATGGTGAATGAGGCGACGGGGAGGCCGCAGAGTGATAATTCGACTTGTGTTGCTGTTGTGTTGAATGGGGTTGATGCGCCTTTTAACCAGGGGGAAGGGGTGGAGACTGCCATTTAGGATGGCATTTTACGATGCTATCAGATGCTTTTGAGTGCTATTGTTATACCAGTTGTAGTCGAGACCAACGTTAGGTAGCTAGCCATGAATAAACCGTTGATTTGCGCGAAAGTACTCACAGCCGCAAGCTGACCGTGCGAATGGCTATAGCCTTATACTAGGTACTCAGGCATGTCCTCCAGCTACATGTAATGAAAATAGCCTTAGAGCCAGGCCCCTTTCATCAAAATGACCAGTGCTATTATTCAAGAACGTTATATGCTGAATTCCACCCGACCCAGGTACATACCCAATAACGATTGGGCATTGGACAAAAGCTTTCCGTACTGGGTTCAGAATATCTCGTCTCATCTATGACCATCCAGCCTTCTTCACGTCCTATTCCAGCCTTGGGGGTTCACAGCAATGACTTTCCGCGGCAACCAGAATGGCCGGGAATGAAGTCTATTGTGTCAGATGATAGACATAGTGTAGAAGATTGTAGTATACTTGACCTCGGCTGGGGATAAGGCTGATTTTGTCGAGTTGATGCCTAGTAGCTGTGAGGATTTGATGGAGAATCTTCGGTGGTGTGGTAAGAGGTATGACGGGCGTTCTTTCTGCTTGGTTTGTGAAGAACGAATATAGACAAAGAATGTAAATGGTGAAGAATGGCATTTTGAGGGTAGCCACCATAGATCTGCAGGTTCCAAGTGATTCATATCATGAATACATGGAATTGATGCGTACCTGGGGTTGAGAAATCCTGCGGACAGAATCGCTGGCTGCGAACCATTCAAATGCGTTTCATGAAGTTATCCGTGAAATGAATCTACGAGCAAATCCATCTAGAATAGTCACTGGCCTTACTTACCAGATAGAGATTACATATTCGATGTTATAAAACCCGTAATTTCCCTGTTGTTTGAAACTACAAGCCCATTCAGCAAAGCAGCTACTCTACTTCAAACTACCCAAGCAACCATGCAAGCAGCGTTCCACGCAACCCTCATCAACGGCAACGTAAGTCTCCATCCAAAACACCACCAATACCCCCCCAAACCCCATCCTAACATCCAAATCCAGCCCGAAGCAGCCTTCGGCACCTTCGTAGGCCGCTACCTAATCGCCGCATCGAGCCTCAAAGCCTTCCAAGACTGGGTTTCCTCCGTCAACAGCAGGGCCGAAGTGAAAGACACAGGTGGCCGCGGAATCTGGCAGCCCGAGAAGGACAATGATAACTGGTACGCGTATGATGGCGCGATTCTGCATAGGGGGCTTCCGCATTTTCTTTATGTCTCGCCTTTTGTGGATAGGATTACTATCACGCCTATTTGGGGGCCTGGGGGGCATTCGGGGATTAATTGGCCGATGATTCCGAAGTGAAGAATCTGGATGTATAGTGGTGGGTGTTTATTGGAGGTTTTAGGTGTGGAGGAGGGGGAGTTTTACTATCATGGGGCGTACTTAAAAGTACCACAGTTGTTTGCTGATATTCGTGTATCGATTTGAGACTTTTATTGTCTTCCAAACATGGGCGCGTTGTAGTTGAACCAAGAAGTTCCGTAAGGCAACTATAGGGCTGCTCTGTGTAAGAGTAGAGCCCCTTGTTCTACTACAACCCTACCAATCAAACAATCACATCTCTGACCGACATTCAAAATGGTCTTGCCCACCTTCAACAAAGAAGACGGGTTCAGAAATGAAGATTTTATGATCAGCGTCATCTGCCCCTCTCCCGCTGAGCAGGTCGCTCTAAGTAGCTATGATTGAGAAGGGAGAGACATGCTTGCACACCACCATTCTTCCGACAAGAACAAGTACAGACTGTCCAATTTGAAAGACCATTACCTGGCCATTACTGTGCTACCTCAAGATGTACCAGCCTCTGAAGGAGCCCAAAGGGTTGCCATCCAGATGCTCGCCAGTTTACCTTCTCTTCGGTTCTTCCTGCTTATCGGCGTGGGTAGCGGCATTACATGTCAGAACAATGAGGATATTCGACTCTGTGATGTTGTCATGAAAATCCATAGTCCCGTTCAATGCTATTCCTGAGACCGGAAGCCGGCTCGACCACGCCCTCCCGGCCACGCATCTAGTTGGCGACGTCCTTCGACTCCTCAAAGATACAGCCAAAATGCGGTACGCAACCCAAGCCTACCACGAGGACAGACACCACAGACTCGACGAATTCAAATGGCCCTGTTCATGCAAAGCAAACGACCCGCACAAGTTATGCCTCCACAATTCGACAGACGACTAGCAAGACCGGCCTACCCAACTACCCTACCCGGCTTTACAAAGGCACGCCTATCCGCTGCACCGCGTAGGGACTCTCGCGTCTGGCGATATACCTGTTAACGATGGTGCATCACGAGACGGTGTGGGGAGAAGCACAGGGGCTTTGGATATCATGGATGGGGCTGCTGCGAGGTTGACGAGGGAGTTCCCTTGCCTTGTTCTCCATGATATTGATAAATATGGGGATGGGCATAAGGTGGGAAAGCATTGGGGGTTTGTATCGGCTGGTGCTGTGGCGCATGCTGTTTGTATTTTGACGGCGCTGGAAAGTGATATTGTTCTGAAAGCTCCGGTTGTTGAGCAGTGACTTGCTTTCCTAGAGGCAACACATTGCTTGCTGTATAGCTTGGAAAAGAGGTACAGAACTAGCTACCCATGTACATGCAGTTGACTTGTTTGGCAAATCAATCAGATGGACGGCCTCTAATGATCGAACTTCGCTATGTGTGCTACGCGTGGCTGAGGAAGTAGGATTAGGCCCAACACAGCCTGTTCTCGAGGACCGCACGACGAGGCTACAAGGCATCTAGCTATTGGCCCTAAAATCCCTAGTTCATACCTCTAGCCTAAGAGGCTCGTTAATCAATTCTGAGTCAGTGAGGAGACGTGGCGTGACACTCCATCCGAATTCTCTTCTAATGATCATCGTCGTGGAGACACAGAAAAATATCAAGGCACACATTTTTTACCCAAAGAACTATGAATTTCCTGTCCCTCCCACCTGAAGTCCGCCTACAAATCTACGCCCTCCTCCTAGACCCAAACACATACAACGCCAGCTACAACACTATGCGCCGCCTCACGGACGAAGCCTACAAGGACGCCAATACGATAGACCTTACGCCAAGCGCACTTCTCCCGCGCTTCCATATAACTAGATCTACGCCGTCGATTCTCCTACTCAATAAGCAAATCACGTCGGAGGCTCTGCCAGTCCTTTACGGGACTCCACTCGCTCTTATCGGTCCACCGAGTACATATTTCGTACTTCGGCAGATGGATATAGCGGAGTTCATTTGCGAGACACTATTGCAAAGAATGCGGGTTGTGGTGTTGAAACTTGAGCACCCCGAGAAATTGTTTGTTCTTTCGCTGCTGGATATTTGGGGGAGTGGGTTTGCTTTGGAGAAGCTTGTTGTTTATTTGCCGAGGAGTGAGGCTAGAGCGCGTGATCAGAGGAGATGGAGCGTTGTCGAGAGCCGGGTATGTAGTTTGGCCTTTCCTGGTAACGGATTTGAATGTCATGCTAACACTTCTACAGTTACAGACTTTCGCAGATGCTGGTAGAATACCATTTGAAATGAAGGAAGTGAAGAGTCCTCTGGAGGACAGTTAAACAAAATGCGAACTAAAAAGCACATTTACAAATACATGCACATTCTTTACCCTGATCAAACCTGTATCCTTCAGCAGACCTACAAGGAAAACGAGAGCACAGGAAAAGCATAACGAACGACGACATGTACAGTAACTTAGATCTTCTCGTCCCCCCCCCAAGTCCCAGCCTCAACATTCTCCTCATCCTTGGCCTTCTCGTCATCATCATCGTCATTGTCATCACGCATCCAATAGCTCGAAGATATTGTTAGGAATGTTAGGAGCAAGGTCGTCCAGAGTTTATATGCCTCTATCGATATGAATGCGCCATTTTGAAGGGCGCTAACGATCCAGGAGAACATGAGGAAGATTTTAACTGCGGGGTGTGCCATTGTTGCTTGTTGGTGGACAGGAAGGGAGCTCGATAGGTGGGATATGTGACTGAGATCTAGCTGTGCTGTTAGTGGTCTTTTACGCATACTTTGGGAGTGACAGCTTTGTAGAGGCATACCTTGCAAGAGCCGAAATTGGATTTGTTGGGAAGATGCTAAGGGTATGGATCGGTAGAAAACAGAACTGCTCTTCTTTCTGGGTGACAGACAGAGTTTATCAACAGAGACAATGTAGTGGAAGGTCGTTGGATGCCTAGTTGGCATGCCGCCTACTGCGGAGCGATTCAAATATGTAGGACTCAACCCAGACAAGGATATCCAAGGCGCATTTGAGAGGGGCTGAGCAACAGCAAACGGAATATCAGATGCAGGGTTCGGGATTCTTTGTTTGTTTCACTTAGTTGACGCTTGCATTAGTTAGTCAGGGGGCGGTGCTGGAGCCTGGCGCTTGTGTACGGCTCTCTGCATATTGCCAAGGCTAGAACCTGGATATTTGTCTGTACTATTGCAGTGTAGTGTAGTGTGAAATTTGTTTATTGGCTCGATAATTATCTGATAATTGGTTTTGATAGATAACGTGTTGCGCAATCCCCAAGGCTACTTTTGCTAGAGACTGCATGACGTCTTCGTCGACCCGGACTAGGGCTGGGTAGGGGGCATCCCCTGAACATATCAGCCCCAAGATTTGTTGGATGAACGAAGTTCGACGCACTCGTAGTGCACTCGTAGTAGTACCAAGGTGTCTATCAGATGATACCGTATCGAGTTAGCTATCAAGGATATTCTAAGGGAGTGTTTCCAACGACAACGAACGAACGAACGAACGACCTGGGTTGTCGTTGAATTCACACCGAACTCCTCCCCCGCTAAAAGACTTCCTACCACTATATAATTCTGGTCTCCACGCAGACCGATAAACTGCTAGCTACTGGGCAGCGTACTTGCTACCCGTGTCTCTGGTGCCTAGTTCCCAGGAACACATCGAATCGGACCCCAAATAGACCAGAACAGGTTAATGCTTGATACATTGGTGACGGGTCCTCAACTACACATACGTCGATCACCACATCGAGAC
The DNA here is from genome assembly GCF_047715825.1 of Aspergillus stella-maris. Taxonomy (NCBI): domain Eukaryota; kingdom Fungi; phylum Ascomycota; class Eurotiomycetes; order Eurotiales; family Aspergillaceae; genus Aspergillus; species Aspergillus stella-maris. Next base: position 149,987 of record NW_027396856.1, on the reverse strand, counting down.
ATAGTCTATGGGTTTCTTTTTCACTGAGAGCAACGAGGAATTAAAAGATGCTGCCTGTTCTTTCTAGTCACAGCACCACATGAATGAGACATCTTTGCCGGGCCGCACCGAGTACTTTGTCCTATCAACTGCGCCCTATGTCCAACAAAGCTGCAAACACTTTACGTGGCAGTCCTTCCAAATAACCTTGAGATATTGTTTTGCAGCATCATATACACTAGAGCGGACATGGTTCTCCTCATTGGACCAGTAACGCTGGGTACCTAGAATGATGTCTTGATGCATGCGTTGTGTTATGAAGGTTGACGTGGGCCAGTATCAACTTCGAGATGAAGGGATTGTCCAGCACCACCTCGAAATCAACGACAATCAAACTGGCACATTACAGACAGGCAGCAATATCCAGGCAGAAGAGCAGGTGTTGACCTCGCAGCTATATAAAGGCCCACCAGACGCCTCTAACTACGACCTTCATCAGAGCAACAGCTTCTCTACATATCAGGACCAACGACCTTTGTCTTTATCGCCCTACTAAACCTTTGACTTTGGCCATTTTCCTACCTTATATCCAGGTCTGTATCACACTCGAAGAAACTATCTGCTTTTGCTCACCTCTTCAAGCTACCAATCATCAACATGCGGGTTCCAATCGCTCAATATCTTCTGGCCGTCCTCGCCATCAGCGCTGGCCTTTCTGACGCCAACCCTCTGCTACGAGACACGAAAATGCAATTTGAACGTCGCGCAACCAACGGTACCGAAGGTTACACCGAACAAGAAATTAAAGACGGCCTGACCGGTGGCGCCGCATCTCGAGGGATTGACTGGAAAATCGTCAAAGGAGGCCTGTCGAAAATGAGAGAACCTCTAAATGCGGTTACGGGTTGCGTCTCAGCTGTCTTTGCAGTCATGGCCTTTGTGCAGTTGAGCAGCAACCGGAACTCCTGCGATCCCCTTCAAGGCAGCCAGTACTCGGATGATGGCGCGCAGGGGATCAATTACTACTATTACTCCTCTACCACGGGCAGCAACTGTGATACGACTGCCCAGGCCAAGACTATTGCTGACGCAGTCGCGGATGCTTGGGACGGTATCCATGACAAGGAATTTGACCACGCGTGCATTGATCTGTCGCATGGCGGAACTTGGACTGGTCATCTTGCTATCGCTACTAAGAAATCTGGCATTGATGTTAGCACATTCTGTCCGGCTTAGATCTCGATAACGAACCCTTGTCTACACCAGGGCTGGTCCCTATCATTGCGGGTTTATTTGGGTTTATCTTGGCCTTCGCCATATCGGTCGCTTCCTCTCCCTTCTCTCCATGTCCTCTTTACTGTTGACAACTCTGCGGTATGATTCAACATCACTGCCGTCGCTATCTTTGTACTCCCTTGTTTAGTGTTCATACTTCAGTTTATTTGATTTCGCGCTTTAAAGCCCCTCTCTGGGACGTAGTTTCTCATGCATAGCTAACTTAAGCCCCTGTTTACTTCCTGTATTTCCCCTTACGGCACCGAGGGTCGTTCCTTCCTTTCTGTGAACAGCAAATATGAGCTGTAAGGATGGAAGGTAAGATGGGGGCCCCTGTTAACTTGGCAACTCGTTCTTTCCTTGGTTGGTTGCGGTTACAAACAAGGAAAGGACGGCGACCAGCCCAGTGTGGCGTATTTCTGCGTCCTCTATGAGCCTGCCATGACATCCTGCCCTGCATGTTCCTCTCTGTCCGCCATGCGCAGGAAAAGACCTTGGTGGCTTGGCACTGAGATATACTCGAGCCTTTAATCTGGTTGGATTGTTCTCTGAAATGTGTGGCGGGTATGTCGTAGTACCTTTCGATCGTGCCAGTCCAAAAAGTGCCGAGATGCTTCTATATCACCCGAGATAAAGACAATTGCCACCCTTTTTTGAAACTCTTGTTCTTAAGCACATATCGTGAAGCACTTGAAGCGACATCCTGGACTAAGTGCTAGTCAACAAGGTATAAAAACGTGACACATCAGGAATATAATGGAATCAAACTCCGGGGACCAACTCCGGAGGTGATAGGCTGGGGATGAGTTCAACCCCCACTTGAAGCCATCACGACATCGCCCGCAAATCAGTGTAATTCCTGATAACAACTTATCTCGCCATCTCCCACTTTCTCAATATTCCTCTGTTCCACGTTTCTGTCACCCGTATGCAGCACCCATGGCCTTTTGGAAAGATCAGACATCGCATATAAATAGTGAATTGGAAGTCGACGAGACTTCGCCCTCTCACGGCGATCCCTCCCATGATGGGAACCACGATCCGTTGAATGCGCCGCTGAAGCGCAAGTTGCATTCGCGGCATTTGCAAATGATTGCTATTGGAGGTCAGCCATATATTTAGCAGAAACGAGGATGTCTAGCTAATGAAATCTAGGAATCATTGGACCTGGTTTATTAGTTGGCTCTGGAAAGGCCTTTAGCGAGGGAGGTCCTGGAGGGGTACTGATAAGCTTCTCGCTTGTTGGGATTATTGTATATTTTGTCATGTAAGTATGGAAAGCATGGTTGATGATTGCCGCTTCCGCTGGTGCAAAAGAAAAGGCGTCGCTGATGCCTTGTGCCCAGGCAAGCCCTAGGCGAGATGGCCACTGCGATTCCCGTAACCGGATCATTCACAGAGTACGCCCAGCGATTCGTCGACGACTCGCTTGCTTTCGGACTGGGTTGGGCCTATTGGTGGCTTTGGATCACGGTGCGCCCATTTGTTCCAGTATTGCGTTCCTCTCTTCCAGGAGTGTTAATATGGTCAGGTCCTGGCGAACGAATACAACGCCGTTTCGCTCGTCATCATGTACTGGACCGATGCGGTACCCCAATGGGCGTGGATATTGATCTTCTGGTTCCTATTCCTTGGACTCGCGAATTTCGGTGTGAGGGAGTACGGTGAGATGGAGTTTTGGTTGTCGCTGTAGGTCCCTCCCTCCCAGGACATGCCGGTGCTCTAGCTCACAAATTGCAGAATAAAAGTGCTCGCCCTAATCGTGTTCTTCATCCTCGCTATCTGCATTAGCACTGGTGGAATTGGCGGGGAGACCATCGGGTTCAGATACTGGCATGATCCTGGAGCGTTCGCAGACGGTATTAATGGAGTTGCGAGGACATTCGTTGTTGCCGGAACGTTATATGCTGGGACTGAGATGTAGGCTTGCTAGTTCTTTGTTATTAACTTATACTAACCATAATATTCCAGGGTCGGTATCACAGCCGGAGAGTCAAGCAACCCGCAGAAGGCCGTCCCACGCGCCATCAAGCAGGTCTTCTGGCGCATTCTTGTTTTCTACATCGGTACGTCTAATCCCCCTTCTTTATAGCCCACCATTGCTAAGAAATGCCATAGGGACAATGTTCTTCATCGGAATCCTAATGCCCTACACTGAACCGCAACTGCTTAACTCTTCCTCCTACGGCGCAAACTCACCACTGACAATCGCTCTGTCAGAAGCAGGAATCTTACCCGCCGCACACCTGATCAACGCATTAATCGTCGTCAGCGTCATCTCGGCGGGTATAGGCTCCCTGTATGTCGCATCACGCACGATCCTCTTCATGGCGCGGACGGGCAAAGCACCGAAATTTCTCGGAAGAACAAATGCAGCGGGCGTCCCATACCCGGCTATCATATTCTCGAACATTTTCACCTGCATTGTATTCTTGACACTCGGCGAAAGCGCAGGAAAGGTCTACGATGCGCTGATTACACTTTCTGGTGGTGCGTGCTCTCTCTCGTCTTCCCCCTCCTATACCCTCAAAAGCAGCACCTGGTAACAAGACAAATAGTGGCAACATTCCTAGTCTGGAGCACAATCTGCATCGCACACATCCGCTTTCGACTCGCTCTTAAAGCCCAAAACCAGCCCATTTCATCCCTGCCCTTCCGCGCCTTCCTCTACCCCTGGGGGACATACTTCAGCCTCGCGCTGTGTATATTCCTCACATTCTTCCAGGGATACACGGCCTTCCTGAACCCGTTTAGCGCAGACGACTTTGTGATTAATTATATTCTCTTGCCGGTCTTTGCGCTTTTTGTGGTTGGGTGGAAGATTTGGCATCGGACTAAGCTTGTGCGCTTGGAGGAGATGGATATTTGGACAGGGAGACGGGAAAGAGTGTTTGATGAATGATGGGGAGGAAGAAGGGAGGAAGGGGAAGTGGATAATTGGGTGGAGAGGGAGGGTTTGGAGGGGTGTTGTTGGGTAGTTGGGTTGAGTATGTTGATACTGGCTATGTCTACTACTTGTTGTACAAGTTAATGTTGCTAAAGGTTCGAGGGAGCCGAATCTACAGGATGACTGTGGAAAGAATATACGCTCTACGCAGAGCAAGAAACACCATCCAGAAAAACGTTATATTGTCTACTCTTGCACGAAGTTAAAACGATATGCATGACTCGTCCATCTGCAATTGGGAAAAGACAGAGTCCTACCAGGATAGTAGTGACCCAGGCAGGCGGGGGCACCTGCATCCGTCCGGGCACTTGAAATCCAACAACACAAAAGAAAGAGTTATTCAAGCCGCCAGACTCCGACCTGATATGCCAATCAAGGGCCAAAGTTCAGGAATCTGATTCAATAAAGCTAAGCCGAGAACCTCAACCTGCTCTGGAACCGGTCCCATCTCTCCCCACTAGCATCCCTGAACATCTCCGCATTCCCCTTAACACCCCTCATATCAACACCCCTGACAACCTTCTCAAGCTCATCACCCTGCACCTCCCTCACACCATCCATAACCGCCAAAAACGGCACGTCCTCAATAACCGCAACTTCAGTCCTAACCTCCCACTGCGCAATCTCAGCAAGAACATCCCGTCCGTCCTTCTCGCCGCTCAGGATTTCCATCCCAGGAACCTTGATAGTCCCTGTATAGCTCGACCGCGGCCTCGTTTGAAACAGGAACGGCTGCTCATCAGATACAGGCACCTCCGAGACAGCACCGTGGATCTCCCAGTTCCTGGTCACAATTGGCCCCAGCGCACCGAGGATCTGCCGTTCCCATTCCGCGGCGTAGTTCGGCAGATCGAGGCCGCTGACGGGCTCAGACAGGATTTGGATGGCCGTGACGAATTCGCCGGTCTTGAAGGAGCGGAAAACTTTGGAGTTTGGTTGTCCGATAATAATGTTGTGGCATTCTATGGAGAGGGTGGCGTGCGGTGTTTGTGTTCTTCGGCTGCGGAGGTCGTGGAGGATGTCGGAGATGTAGAAGCGGTGGCCTTCGTGGTTTGAGGCTATTAGGGGTGGGGCGGGGAGGAGGAGGGTTAGCATGAGGGTTTGGGGGGAGGAAGTGAATTGTTGTTTTGGGGAAGTGAGCTTGGTAGCTGGGGTTTTGTAGAGGTAGGGGAGGGGGTAGTGGGGGGCAGAAGCCGGGGTAGAGGCGACCTGGGAGGTAAGGGTAAGAAAAGAAGGCATTTTGGTTGTTTTGGTTTGAATCCTTCTTGGTGGCGCGTTGGGCTTGTCAGGTTGGGTCGGTTGTTGATGTGATGAATGGTCATGTACGCTCGCAAGTGTTTGGTTGATGACTAAATCAGGCATGAGTGCAGGTATAAGGTGTTTTATACCTCTAGGGCCAATAAGCTGAATACAATCAAATGAGTTACTTCTTAGATTACAGAAGCTGGGTAAAGCTCTTTGTCTTCCGATGCTTCCCACGTCTGGTACCCATTGGCACGCTTTGTGAACTTTTTGTGCCCTAACTTGATTCTCTTTTGTCTCTTAAAACAATGTGTCGTCGACTTTGTTATTGACCCGATGTGGGTTTCGATGCTGTTGGGAGTATAAAGGGCTGCCCTTTTTCATTCATGATTGGAAAGGCTAACAAGACACGGTGGGTTTTGTATGGGCTTTGACTTTTTGCCTTTCAGTTTGCCTATGGTAGGCTTTACTCTGCGCGTTGTTAGTTTAGTGGATGTACTACAGAGGGATTGTTCTTGCTTGCTGATTGTTATTTTTCTTTCCATACGTTCTGAATACGTAGAAGAGATAGGGAGGATCTGTTCTCATTTTCCTTCGTATTGACTATGATCTTTTTAGTTGCTTCCTCGATAGATGGTTTACATTGACCCAGATCCCATCAGCGCGAAAGATTCAACAATAGAACTCGATATCCCCCTTACTACTTCCAACAAAGCATCTGCCCATGCAAAACCCCAAACCAACCCTCCTCATCACCAACCCACTCCCTCCACCCCTTGGCAATCCCCTCCAACTCCTGTTGACTCGCAAACCCACCATCCAAACACTGCTCCGCCAACCCAGAATCCTTCATCCGCCTCGCCATCCCCTCGCCCCAATACTCCCGTTCCTCAGGTGAACTAAAACACCAACTCCCCGTGCTCCGCTGTATCCTATCAAGTTCAAAGCCCGCCTCTTTCGCCCAGATATGAATCTTCTTCCCCGGGTGCGGATTTCCGCCCTTTGCAGATGCAATTGTCGTAGTGAGGGAAAGCCACGATTCTATTCCCTTGTTGGACGGGTACCAAGAGAACGAACCTGATTCTCGAGCGGCAACGATCCCGCCTTTCTTAACGACGCGGCGCATCTCGGATAGTGCTTTAACGGGGTCGCTTATGTGTTGGAGGACTTGATGCACGTGGACGATATCAAAGGTATCATCTTCGAAGTCCAGAGAGTGAATGTCGCCGACTTGGAAGGTAACGTTCTTTACGCCCCGGGCATCCGCAAGAGATTGCGCTTCATCCAGTGGGTCAGAAACGTATTCTATACCCGTGATATGGCCTGAGGACGCAAGAGATGCAAAGTCCACTGTTATTGAGCCGGGACCGCAGCCTATGTCTAGGATTCGAGAGGTGGGCTTTATGTACGGGAGCAGGTGGGGAGCGGAGTTTTGGGCTGTGCGCCAGCTGTGCGTGTGTAGGACTGTGGGGGCGTGGTTTGTTGTGTAGGTTGTCATTTTGTGGTTTGTTGTATGGGTGAATAAGTATGGGTTGAAGAGACGAAAGTGAGATGGGATGGATGGTAGGTAGAAGGTGTTTTATAGTCCTGGTGGTTAGTGAGGTAAGAAGTGTGGGGAGCATCGGAACCCCGATAAATGGCACGTGACGTATACAACCCCGTTGACCATGTCCTCTCCACGGCGATGAGACGTAATATCAACAGCCATGGATATGCGCACAGACAGAGAAAAGCATCATTCCAAAGTCATCTACACCTCGCAGCCACCGCTCAATTCTGTCTCTACTCCGGGGCGACCCCATCTCCTCGCACTTCCAAAGTTCATGGATCTGTAAGACCCCATCCGGCCATTCTCTGAGATGCAGTTCATACTCCCGTTCCCACTCCGTACGAGTTTGAGCCCCCCAGAGACACTTTCCCTCAGGTACCGGCAAATATCGCAGTTCCTCAGCGACAAAGTTCGGAAGTCCGTTCTCGGAATTGTACAGGCTGCTGAAGAGGTACATGACATAGATTGCTCGACGTTTGGTCGCGGCTATAATCCAAGACGCCCAATGCGGTCTTTTCTGAGAAACATCTGATGCTGAGGTGAGTCCGTTCTTCGCTGTACGGAAGGCGAGCTCCATGAGCGTTATCATGTCTTGGTCTGTAACTTTGCCTTCTTCGGGGGATTGGAAATGGATTGGTGAGAAGTATAGGAGGAGTAGATAGATGAGATATGCTTGGAATGTGGATAAGCTTTCAATGTCCGGCTGTCCTGGTATCTGTGCTGATTAGTTCCGACCCCCGGAGATGCTCCTGCGCGTTTGATGAATCCATACCTCGACTGCCAGCCGCTCCATCTCCCTCCGCACTGTACCTATCACAATACCGTGACTTCTAGGGGCAGCATTCTTCCACATCCGGACTATGGTGTAGCAGTTCGCCAACGCAATAGTCATCCGTTTTCCAGAAACCTGAGACTGATGAACAATCGGAGGGCAATCCCCATCCCTCATCATCCGCTGCGGGTACGTAGCAAGGACTCTCCCCAGATACTGTAAAGTAAAGGGATTATACACCTTCGGCGCCTCAATGCCATCCAAAGAAGGCATGATGTAGGGCCGCAGCCATCGATGTCTAATAAACTCTGCTTCATCGTTCGGAAGGAGGTCTACAGTTGTAGAATCGAGCTCGGCATCATCTTGATGATTCAGATCCACTGCACGGCTTCGCCCGGGCGCCAAGAATGAATCGAATTGCGACAGCGACAAGTCGGAGCTGTTGGTACCAAGGCCTCCATTGACAGGGTGTTGTACCGCAGACCCTGGAATCAATGGATCGGCGTTCCGCTGTGCTATTCCTTCGCTCGGAGTGGCGTACTCGCAAGCCTTGCCGAGAGATTTACATCTTGAACAAGTCGGTCGCTCAAGGGTGCATCGTACCTTGGACGTGGTGCAACGTTTGCATGCTTTCTTTCTTGGTGGCCGTGGCTGTTTTTGTTTCTTTTGGTGTACTGGCGTCATTGCTAACGTCGTCGGGGTTGATCAAGGGAGGATCGGAACTCCGAAGGGAGGGAGAGACTTGGTGGCGGGGGATTGCTTAGTCATGGCTGGTCTTGGTACGAGGAAGGTGGAATGGATGGAATAAGTAGTGATTCATACAATTATAATACGGCAGAAGCAGATTCTATTTGGTCTTGCTCATCATGGCCTGTGCTCCTAGTCGTGGACATTTTTTCTAACTGCTGATTGTGGTTGTCATTGCGAGCACTTTACACCATCCCGATTTATTACATGGCAGTGGAAAATAGTTTTCTTTTGCTGATGTGCCCAAGACGCGGTACTCTGGGATATCTGCAGGAACATTTCTCACTCAGGAGGAGCAATTGTCAGTCATCGAGCCATTTGTCAAGTCGGTCAACAACCGGGTACCGATCATCGCTGGAGTTACGGGCGAAGGAACAGAAGTCGCTGCTTTGGAGGCCAAACGGGCGAAGGAGGCCGGTGCTAAGGCTGGCTCCGTTTCGGGTATCAGCCTGGCGCGCCTCAGGATAGGTACAGGCGTGTATATGAGCTGAGCGGTCTCCCCCTGATCTTGTTCCAGTATCCCGACAATACGAAAGGGACGTATAACCTTCGAACAATGCTCGATATCGCGTCTCAACCGGGGGTATTTGCAATGAAAAATGGTGTCAGGAACATGAGGCGTTGGGATACAGAGATTCCGGTCATTCGTAGAGAGAGGCCGATCCTACAGATCCTTAGTTGTCACGATGAATACCTGCTCCACACGGCGTTTGATGTTGATGGATTTCTTGTCGAGTATGGCAACATTGCACCAGAGCTGGTGCTCGAGTTGATTGAAGCTGGAAAGGCCAAGGACTTGAAAGAGCGCGGGCGATTCTTGACCAACTCCTCCCGGTTACCAAGAGCGCTTACAATCGGGGTTCGCACATGGAAGGTACGGTTGCTTTAAAGCATGCTCTGGTTGCTCGCGATATTTTGTCTCATGCGACAGTGCGGTCGCCGTTGCTACCCTTGGAGCCCAGTGCTGAGGAGGAGATCCATGGTGCTATAAGTGCTGCATCTCTGTCCAGCGTTGCTTAGTTGGTGTCAATTTTCATCGCCATGTACATAGTTAGGAGATAGTGATGTCAATGCAGCCTACCCCTCCAACTAGCATGTCTAGAGCAGCCCTAAGCGAGGACGGGGTTTCCTTGCAACCCCGGATATGTCGGACTCTTGCCGAGGCCTATTTAAAGGCAACGCCCGTCGTTTCCACGAGACTGTTCTGGCCTTTTTCTGACCTAAACACGGAGATACCAGAAATCTAAGACGAGTGATAATGGATCTCACCACCCCAACGGCGACAACCACTCATGCCAAGCGTCCGCATCACTGCCTGAACTCGCCGCCGAACAGCGATGTGTCAGCTAATCGGAGAAAAGATCCAAAGACCAGCCGCGCATGCGATTCTTGCAAGGCAAAGAAGATCCGGTGTTCAGGAACGCTACCCTGCAGCATTTGCTTGCGGCGAAAGTTAACCTGTACGTTTGATGGTAAATATGGCAGGGGTAGGCCACCATCCCCACAGTCTCCAGCGGCAAGAACGCTGGAACAGTGTCTAGATAACGAAAAGACAATGGATGAGCCTTTTCAGAGAGTTGACGCGTCTATTGTTTGCTCTTTGGGATGTCTCGCCGCCTTCGAGGGAAAGAACCAGGGAGTCACCCACGGCAGACGCACGTTCCCTAACAATTGACGGGCAATACGTTGGCACAATATCCAACTTAAGTTTCTTGCAGAAGGCATGGGGCATGCTGTCTCCTCAAAATAATCATCTTGACTCTCTTTCCTCTGATGGCACCGAGAGTCACCAGCCCCTTGCGTCCGCAGGGGATATTCCAATCTACCAGAATACCTCGACCACCCATGTTTTCCCTGATGATGATTGCGCACATCATTTACTTTGCTTCTACTTCGATAACTGTGTGGTAACACACCGTATCCTACATCGCCGGACGGTTGAAGCTTGGCTGGACGTAATGTTGCAAAATAGAGCTCAGGGCCACCCTCTTGCCCTCCTCGTCAGCAACACCAAACTAGCAATCATTTTGGCAGTCCTCGCGATTGCAGCGCTTCGCCGCCATAATATAGAGAGAGCCTCTTTACCAGGCGTTACTGAGATAGGCCTTGAGCAGAGCAATCCGTTATTTTGCGCTGCGCTGCAGCTCACTGACTCGGAGGTCGGCTTCCCAGTCGTGGAATCTGCACAGGCCCGTTTGCTCCAAGCGCTGTATCTTTTACAGATGACTCGGATGAACAAAGCGTATTACACCGTCAGAAACGCCTGTCATGTTATCATGTCTCTTGGCTTGCATCGAAGGCATTCGGCGCGGAAACCCAATATTGTTTCCTCGGACACTTCAAATTAGATTGCTGTTTAGTGTTCGAAACGAGTCTTTGGACAGCCTACATTATCGACAGGTATATCAGTGTGGTCTTGGGTCGACCTCGGATACTCCACGATGATGAGGTGGATCAAGACTTCCCAGACGAGCTCAACGACGAGGACATGGATCATCATGGACCATCAACTGCGGAGCCTCAGGAGAGTCACCTAAGCTCGCTGATCCTTCTTGCCAGGTGAGTGCTTTCTTGCTGTTCACTCCGCAGCAAACGACTGACATACGTAGAATTGCCAGGATAATTGGCCAGACATCAACCGGAGTATACCGTGTTGGTGAAGGCCAAGCGACCAGCCGATTAGCCATAGCACACCGAATGGTTCAAGAGCTTCACGATTGGCAAGGCTCTCTCCCAGCTTTTTTGGGCGCAGTGAAGCCAACTACTCTAATTTCAAGTTTCCGACGAGAGGAGACCGCTTTCCGGCTTGCCTACTTGCGTGCTGTCATTCATGCGACGCGGCCTTTCTTGCTCAGAGACATCAGCGCGGATGGCGATGCCCCTGCATAGGACGAGATAAGAGATGAATGTCCGACTGCTGCTAGAAAGACACTAGAGCTCATTGGCAACATAGCATTCGATCCTAACGTGATCTACTCCCTCTGGTGGATGCAGGATGTTCTGTTCTGTGCGCTCACTGTTGTCTTATACCGGAGATCCAGCAGCATCGGACCAACCGCACACAGACCGACTCCGGATTGCGATCTTCACTCCACAACCTGGCCGAAAGCTGCAGACAAAAGATCCTGCATGGGAGTAGTGCTCCAATCGGGCACCGTTATGGGATTATACTAGAAGATCTCCGACTGGAAGCCGAACATCAAATCTCGAGAACCGGCGTTTCCTCTAGAATTTCTATATAACTTCGCGATTCTGAAGTGTGGTTTGAGCATGGCGCAAATTCTGCAAGTCAACAAATAGTGTCAAATCGGAACCCTGAACCATGAGATATGACTATGTTTTCCAGCATGGTTGACGATGGCAACCAATGGACTGGTTGGATCTAGACTCATCCGTATTCTATCCATCTTTTGACGCAGCTAGTTCGTCTCGGTAAACCCTTTCAACCAAGCAAAAGACATCTTTCAAAGGGAGACACTCTCGCCGGAACCATACCTTCTAGTTAAATTTGCTTGCAGGTTCGCCGAGGCAGATCCACGCCTTATACTTTCAGAAGTGAGCTTACAACTATCCGTCCTTGGACGGAATGGCTTTTACAAGGTGCAGAATTTGATTCTATCTATAGCTTCCTCATAAGTTCTGAGACTGCATGAAGAATGCTGATTGGAATGTTTATAGGCCAGCCCTTGCTACACCACGAGTCGGCCCCGCCGTCAGCAGTAAGCTGTGTAACAGCAACGGCCGTGGTCGCCGACCATTCAAGCCCGGGATTGTCGGTATAAAAAAAATTTTTTCAATGGGTAAGGACGTGAGATAGATGATTCTTGCTTGTCCAGCCGCTAGTTGAGTCCCCTCTAAGCACTTGACCTCCTAGCCCTTTGGAACTCCCAGTCCAAGCTGAGGAAGAATACTGTCAATTCACGGAGTAGACGAGCTGACTTTCGGCGATCGTTTCCGGAATTTACTTACCAAGCCATCCTGTCTCTGCAGCACGCGGGGGCCTGGAATGCCAGAACACATCGGTGTCAGCGACCGAACCCTTGGATATTGTCCGAAGGAAATGCCTCTCAGAACTTTTTTGCTTCGAATATCATCATCCACCGTACGGCTGAAATGTTCGAATCATCCCGAGAGGGGTATGGCAAACTTGGTTTGCCTAAGCTTGTAAGGAAAATGCCATAGAAGCTGGGGCCGACGGCGACATCAAAGCTCAGCAAAATAATCTTCGCCTTCACTAGGGATTCACGCCGAAGGATCATAGGGTCGACGCCTCGTATTACTTGACCTGTGAGACGTCTTTGATTTACGAAGAAGAAAGTGGGCAAAACGCCGTGCTGACCACGTTGCGTCAACTTACGCCGTGTTTGCTTTTTCTGATCTGCATGGTCTTATATTTTTATCCCGGCCTTGCAGCTGAGAGAGAGTCTGGAGCAGCAGATTGGACTGAGACAAGGTGTACGAGGTATCCCACGAGTTTTCGCCAAAACTGGCAATGTTGACAGGAACTGGTCTCGGTTTTGGCATCTCCTCCGGGTTGAGGGCTAGCCCTTGCGCCGCTCAGAGACAGCCAAGGTCATCAGAGACAATGACAACGACAGCGAGTGACCTGACGCTGACAGGGATGAAAGCCGAATCTCATCTGCACCACGTTTCCACGTTTTTGCGCAACGGACATGTTACCAAATCCATCGATAGCCCCCCTGTTGCGCATTCCTCACACGCACGATCTCAACCAATCCCCGTTTCCCCTTACAAACGAACATGGCGCGGCCAGACCCCTTACGTGAGGAAGACTTCCTATCTCCGCCTCTGCTCCGACATCTGCGGCTGATTGAGACCTGCAGGCCATGCCCGGTCCAAGCCATTCGGCACATGGTTGTTGAACCTGGCATTCCCCCTCGTTGGCAGCTGAGGCATGGCGAGACGACCCGAAACATGCAAATTATGCGAGCATGAGGCAGGTGGATCATATTCGACCCCGTACGACGCAAGGCCTCGTATCGTTGGTCTAAATCCAGCTCTTGACGAACCCTTGTCGCGTGGCTCATGGCGCCCTGGAAAACGGCGCTTCGCTCGCGTGCGTTTACTCCAATGAGCTCGAGTGATACCAAGATGAGTAAGTGTTTGAGAAGTCAGCGCCCCCGCTGAGCGGGCGAAAGGCGGCTGGGGATTCGCGCCGCAGATGATGTTATTGATCCTGGCCGAAGAAGGCCGGCTGGGCAGGGCAGGAGGGGGCCTTTATCGGGGCGCAGTCTTTTGGTCTTATAGCCTTTTGTTTAAAGGTCGGGGTGTTCCTCATTCACGGTCTGCTGGAGCATCAAAAATATCAACAATACCATCACCGGCCAAGAGTTCACAATGACAGACGTACGCCGCCGCTGGACACCCGCTGAGGATGCGCTCCTCTGGGAGCTATACCAGGTACAAGAGAGAGGTACGCTGGTGCCCTTATAAAATTCCTCATGCTCCGATCGATTATACTGACAGGAGTAGCACCCACCGGAAAGTCCCAGAAGATCAACTGGAACGATATTGCACAACACATTCCCGGACGAAGCAACAAGGACTGCCGAAAGCGATACTTTAACCGATTCACTGATGGACTTCGGAAGGGCTCGTGGACACAGGAGGAGGATGACCGGTTGCTCCATCTCGTGGAGAGATACCAGTTCCGATGGGCTGCTATTGCCCAGAAGATGGAGACGCGGAATGCAGACCGTAAGAATATCTTCCTATCATCAGCGGCAGGTGCTAATGGGATATAGAATGCTCTAAGCGCTGGCATCACTGCCTCAACCCCGATCTTGAACGGAGTCCTTGGACTGATGCGGAGGTATGTTCCGAGACGCCCTCTGTCTATCATGTGCTAACGAATATAGAACAACCTACTTCTCTCAGCGATTGAAACCCACGGAAGCAGCTGGAAAGATATCCAACAATGTCATTTTCCCACGCGGTCTGCCAATAACATCAAGAACCAGTAAGTCTCTCCCTACTTACAAGGAGGCACACCTGACTGACTTTATCAGATACACCGTCCTCTCTCGAAAATGCTTGGGCCCCGTCCAACGCCAACAATGCTGCCCTCAGACCAAATCCTCGCGTCGTCCAACATCAACGCACTCTTCGACGACTAGCAGCTCTCGAGCTATATCAGAGTACTCGGCGCCAACCTCAGCGTACTACGCCTCACCTAGTCTATCCTCGCAGCTAGACTATCTGCCTGCAACACCGGAGGAACCTATGTATGATTACGATCCGTCGATGGCATTGCCTACCAGTGACTGCGGGTATGGGACTATTCCACAGTATCAGGAGTCATATTATCCTGGTTTTACTGATACTGGGATGATGATGCCTGACCCAGCGACAATGGGGTATGACCTTAATCTGGGACAATTCCAGTACCAGCAGAGATACGGGATGTAACCAGGCACTATGAGTAGTGGCTATTGCATGGAATGGCGGGCATAGGGGTTTGTTTTCATAAACGGTGGATATATAGAGTAAGATAGGGTTAAACTAGACTAGACATCGTTGTGTTTCATCATAGGCTGTTTTACCACCATTCCTATCCACTTCAACCAACCTACAAAAATATATTTACAGAAAGAATGTAGGACCTCCCACTCCACAAACTCAATGCAACCCTAAGGTCATAGAAGAGCAAGTATCATGAGAGTAACCCGTTGATATTGGTACATAGAGGCAGACAGCATACGACACTCCAGCGTGATTGATTATGTCACGTAGAACAAGCCGTTGCTGGGGTTTAGCACCGTTGAACAAGAAAATAAAACTACGAGGTGTTTGTGTGGATGGCTGCGACATTATGCAGTATCCATATCCAAGCCAATGAATGATTATCCAGGCAGGATGATTGAACCACTGATGTGGTTGTGACGTGGTGTTGTTGTTGGCAAGGCAAAGGACGCGATTGTTAAGGAAAGGAAATTTGCAAAGGAAGGAAAATTATTTATACCGCCCTTTGTGGGTGGGTCTAGCTTGTTCTGGTTAGTGTCGCGTAGCCGAGATGTTAGGACATATTGGTGCCTGAGGTGTCGAGCTGTTTACTGGTGCAGGCTTGCTATTGTAGTTTGGTATAGAGGACAACTCTGACAGCTTTGATCAGTCTATCATAATATAATCAGGTCCTTGTATAGCTATGGTATTATCACAAGAGAACACAATAGAAGGAAGCACTTTCAACTACGTTGTATAGATACTGTATGGGTTCGGCCATTTGTATCTCTTAAGGTAGAACCACGTCTATTGGCTGATACTCGATGCATTTGATCCCATCTATGGGATATTGATGTGTGCATAGTATTTCAAGTGACAGATGGTTAATAACTGGTATTTCTTGTAGCCGATTTAGAGCTCATAGCTTCTTGCCTTTTCCAAATTCTCCGGGTTCGGTTACAGGCGGGAGGGCGTACTTGGATTCCATATTGAAGAAGGATAGTCTCAACCAGGTAACTTTCATGGATCGTTGATTTCTAGGTACATGGCTAGGATCTATTGGCAGTCCAAAGTACTCCACTCCCATTGTCATAAGATTAAGAAGAATCGTGAAAGAAAAGAAAGTGCAGCAAAGCCTACCTAACAATGACAATGACAATGATACAAGAGACAACGAGGACAAAACCAATGGGGAAAAAAAAGAGAAAAAAAGCTTCGTCTAGTCTATCCAATCTGGCCCACTCACTCTACATCCATTGTCTAGCAGAAATACCTATAAGACTGCAATGGTGTTCGATTCTGGCGCAGCTCGGAGCTCCCGAGCCTCTTATCTCAATATCCTACCCAGTCCTGCCGTTGGTGCGCTTCAGGCACAAGTGAATACCTGCTTCAAGCTACCTAAGCTACTCACAACAAACAGCCAGAGTACTAGCTGCCATTAACCAGGATGACAACCTACGTTCTATCCGGCCCAATGCGCCCAGAAAGCACATCCACGCCCGACTCCCCACGGACCCTAGCCCACAACTTGTACAAAGTCCTGGAAGAGCACGAATTTGTGAATTTCGAAGTCCAGACTGCCTACCACACTCCCTCCAAGACTTGGCAGCTCCTCATTGTCTTACTGGGGCCGTGGGAAGAATTTCCTAGTCTATTGAAGGTTAATGATGTCCTAGCTGAGTTTCGGACGCATGCCGTTTGGGAATCAAGTAGGTTGACTTGGGTTGAGGATTTCAGGGGGCTTAGAAGGCTCATGGACGAGGCTGGGGAGTATGAGTTGGAGGATGTTACTAGTTTGGAGTGTAGGTATCAGTTGGGGGAGGTGTTTTGATAGAGATATCGAAAGGAAACTCCACGGCATGCATTGGGCTATAGTGCTTTGGTTTAGTTGCTATGATACTATTAGACAGTTAGCCACCATCAGGAGGCATTTTTCTCTTGTGATTCATGAAGAAATCCAAAATATGTTTATGTCCTATGTATTTTCCTTCGTGTTCCTGCAAGAAACTACAAAGCTCTTTGTCTTTGTAAACAGGCTCTAATCAAATGTCCTGGATAAACCAGAAGGCAAATGGGAAGAAGCATGGAAAAAGTGTCTCTTTGACGCCGGACTCCTGCGACCCGAATGCATGAACGAGAATGGTAATGGGGATGGGAATACCAAGCCCTACCTCGTTGACCTTATCACCCACCGAAGCCCTTGACGCCCTAGCTCGTATGCGATGCCGCGCCCAGTTTATCGATTTCAGGGGCATCTACTTCCTCCCCCGACTCGTTGGGGAAATGGACATTAATTGCATGACTGATTGGGCGCAGATGGTGATTCATGAGGACGATGATGCACAGGCGCAGGTCCCTCCTCGGGAGGATTATATTACGCGCTGGGAGAGGCTTCTCGGCATTCTAGATGGGTGGTGTTGGTCAATTGGGCATAGGATGGCGGATACTCGGGAGAGGATGAGGTGTGCTCCGCGTGTAAGTGGGATGTGGAGGGGTTTTGGACTAGGATTGTAAGAGAGATGGGGAAGGACTGTGCATGGGTGCAGGTTGCTTGGAATGGTGCTATTGGTTGCCTGGAATGGTGCTATTGTCTGGCATTAGATGAAAGTTAGGGTGGATTTTGAAAGGAATCAAAGTTGTTCGTACTACATGCTTGATGATTCTCTGTGGATTTTCTGGATAGCCTTGCATTGTAGATAGAAACTCGTTGATAAAGCATTATTGCTGTACACTCTATAAAGAACGAGCATAATGACTATAATGAAGAAGGAAAAATGGATGTTCTAAAAGATAACCGTCTCTCTCCAGAAAGAAATAGGTATAAAACCCCCTGGTTCCCATCCCTCCCTCATGAATATTTCAATCGAGTAACATCCTCACTCGTCTTCGCTTTTCTCGCGGTTCCATTTATTCTCATCATCCTTTTCATCAAAGAAAGCAGTTGCCTTTCCATTCCGCTCGACATAATTGTCCAAATGGAATCCGTCCCAATTCACCACCACTCTGGCTCTGCGGTGTGTTTCGGCAGCCTATCCTGGTGGAATAGAGCAGCCGCACACAGATTCGCAACATTCCTAGCCCGCATAATACTTCGGGACTCCGATGTTGACATTGATTCCGTCGCTGCCGGACGTCAACTATGTGATAACGATGACAGGAAGAACGATGAAGATTCCTCAAGATGGGGTGTATGGGTCCATCTGGCTCGTCCGAGCGAGATTGAAGAGCCATTATAAAGCCCAAGGGCTCGGGACCGCCGTGGTTTAACAAGATTAGGGCGAGTGTTGCAGCTTCATTACTTCTCTTCGAGGTACAATACGGAAACGTTATGAACAAGAGAGGAATAGACCCCCGTCCATATGACCCAGCCGAATATGCAAGTATCTGGGATGGGAGGGAGTACGAGATCACCCAATTCTTCATGAACCCTGTCCTGGATGGTATTGGATCTTGCGGTGCCGATTATACGGACGTTCGGGCCCAGATCGTTGTGTATCAAGGGGTACCGTTCCTGACTGTTTTAAATGGGGAAGGCCAGACGGGACACTTGCGTGCCTGGTCAGAGATGTGGGTGGCTTGGAGAGAATTTTCCAACGCCCAGAATATCGAGCAGCAGGAGGCTTGTCAGAGACGTATAGCGGAGGTCTTTGAGAGTTTGGATGATATTGATGCTCAGGGGCGCTGGCGTGACATATGGCTGCAATTTTACACGATTGGGACATTGGAAAATCGTTTGAGTGTTTCTTCCCAAGGGAATTGTGGCTAGGTAGGTATGTCCGTCACTCCTCCTTTGACCTTCTCGATAATATCCGATGCGTCCGAACTTCCATTTGTTGCTGGCGGGCTTGTAGATGCTTGTTGTTTGGCTTTCCTCTCTGTCCATGGCAATCTTGTCTTGCCAGGAAGGTCGATTGTTTTCCTGCTTTGCGGCAACAGATGTGCCTCCCGTCCTTTTTCCACATTTATCTGGCTGAATAGTTGTTCTTGATAAGAGGTTTCCCAGCGGGGATTCTTTCCCACTTACTCTGGTCCCAAAGGTTCTACATAGAAACTAAGTGATTTAACTGTTCCTCTTAGCCACAGCAGTGCAATGATATCTATAGTTAATATGCGCCAATTATACAGAGGAGCTGTTGAACAAGATGAGACGAGTTGTTATACACCTTCATTGCACCTCTAGAAATCTGAATCGGCTGTACCTAACTTCTATCTACCTCCATCTACAATCATTGAGCAGTCATACGACACGTAGGAATCTCGTTACTAGATCATTGAGGGGCAGTATAAAGAGCCCCATAGCCTTACGCTCTGAGGATCCAATCACGCTGCTTCAATCCATTAATCAGAAGCCGTACGGTGATCTGGCTCTTCACACACCTGGAAAGCACCAATATACCGTTCAGCAGGGGTGGGACCAGTATGCTCGTGTACTACGTTGGAAACGTCCAACCCAGCTTTTCTTTCTCAATCTTGCACCAAAGCACGTGGGGTCTACGACTTGGACGACCAGAACTGAATACCAGGTTACTTCAATTCAATAGAATTTTCCATTCAATCATAGATCTGACCTCCCCCAAATGCCGCCTGAGTTATGCAGGTCCGCCCGATAAAGGAAGCCTGATGCCTGCGGGAAGCTTAAGCCTGATGCCATAAACAAAAATAGTTAGAGGCGATCCAACAGGCAGTCTATGACTCTAATACACTACGCAGCACATTCACCCGCCAACAAATCTTGATTTTGGGCATTCGTATCCGGATCTCTTTCTTTGCCTATGTCAGGGGAAGGGGATTCGGAACTGGTCACTTCACGCCCTGTTCGGACTTCACCATGGACACGGGACACAATAAGCAAAGAGTTGAGGTGATCTCTATACCATTCTGCGAGTTACGAGTTCGTTGCTTCCCGTCGATAGTTTCTCTGGCACAAGCTCCAAGTAGAGGTGGAGACGTAGAGGGCTGTTTTCAAGGAGTCCGGCTTGATGAAACAAGAGGAAACGAACGCTGTCTGTGATTGAGTTTGTCTCGGGTCGGATCTTGATAGAGCCTGTAATCAGGGGTTCCGTTTTTCGGTTTGTTTTAAAGTGAAATAGAGTGCTCCTGAAGTATGGTAAAATCCACTGGGCAGATCAGGGGTAAAGGTGAAGATATGGAACGTACCGTAGGAAATTGAAGATAAGTGGTTGGTTGTGATAATCCCTCATCTTGAAATTTCGGACATCGGGATAACCTCGGTAGAGTGGGAAGTGCCGAAGCATAAATTAGGCAGTGCGAGAGGTTCGAAACGAGGACTCAAGGAACAAAAAAATACAGATCAAAGCCACTACAGTTCCAGTTATACCTAGGTTTATGTGGTGATGGCTTCATTACTCGCGATATCATTACACAGTTTATTATAGGATGTATAGTATATCCCAACAATTTCCAAAATGCAAATGAATGTTGATCTAGATGCTGGTGCAGACTAGATCACAGACAAGGTAGTAAAAGTGTTGAAGGAGAAATGTACAAGATCACTCAAGCCAGCCATTTTCCCGGCTCATTAACCGTATTCAAATCCATAACAATATCCATTACCGTTCCATCATGCAGTATGTACGCGAGCGATGCGACGAGGCTACTAAGGTCGAGAGATTTAGACAGCAATGGCAACAGCAACAGCAGCAAGAGCACCGCCAACAAGCGAGAACCCCTGCTTGGAAGCAGCACCAGTGAACTCAGGACCAGCGGGGCTCTCGGTGGGAGAGGAAGTAGGGGTGCTGGAGCCAGTGGGCTCAGTGGTGGTGGGGATGACCGGGGTAGAAGAGGTAGAGGTAGGCTCCTCGGTCTCGGTGGAGGTCTCAGTCTCAGTAGCGGTCTCAGTCTCGGTAGCGGTAGCGGTGCCAGAGGAAGTGGTGGTAGTCTCGTCATCACCACCGCCCTCCTCGACATCAGCGTAGGCGTCGACACCGCGCTGGATGGCGTTGGTGATACCCGCGCTCAGCTCGGCGGCAATATCGCTCAGGGCCTCGGGGACCTTGCTCGACAGAGCATCGGCGAGGTTAGAGGCGGCCTCGTACTGCTGGTTCAGGGCCTCCTTGACCTGGCCTCCGGCGCCAGCCTCGACGAACTGGTCTTGCTTGTCGATGATCTTGGTGATGACTGCGTCGACCTGGTCGGTGAGATCCTGGACGGGACCGGTAAGGGCGAGGGCGTCGGAGTTGGAGAGGTCGTCGCCGGAGTTGACCTGCTCGACGGCAGAGTTGATCGTGCTGACGAGGGTGTCGGAGGCGTCTTGGACGGAGGAGGGGTCACCGCCGGAGTAGGAGTCGACGGCAGAGTCGAGGTTGGTCACCTGCTCGGCGATGGTGTCGATGATGTCGGCCGGGGAGGACTGGCGCTTGGCTGGGGTAGCCAGAGCAGTGGTGGCCAGGGCCAGGGTGAACAAGCCGGTGAACTTCATGGTGCCGGTGGTGTGAGCGATGTAAAAATAATTATTATAGAGTGTAAAGATTGAGTGGTAACGAGTGCCCGGGACCGAGAAGCTCAGTAACGAAAGACCTGACTGATCGAGTGTACTACTAAAGAAAAGATGAAAGGACTCGGGGGTGCAGCAGCCCTACTTATATCCGGGGACTGGGGTGCATTGAGACGACAGCTCACATGCGAGCACGGGGCCTCGGCGAGACGAATCAGGGGCAAGAAATGAGGGTTATTCTTAGCAAGATTGGATCAAGAATTAGCGTTATTGCGAACGAGGTCTGGGACCGTTGACTAGAGTCTTGTGGAAGTCGACAAACAGCTGGAGGATCGCCATTGCTGCTTGTCAGACTCGGAGATTGGCCAATTCTTGATTGGTTTCAACAACGCCATTTCTTGGGTCAGACGGTGCCACGGAGAAAACTGCTCGATGTGAGTGTGCATGGACTGTGCGACATACGGCATACAGCTCGAGGGGTTGGACGAGCCCAGTTGCAGCGACAGTCATAGAAACAAGGTCCCCCAATGATTACTTCGAGTCAATGCAACGCTAGAGCAGGCCCTAACTTAGCCGGCCCGCCCCCGGATTCCCATTTGCTCCAGTGAAGCGACGCTGGTGCGACTCTGGGGATCCACCGCAAGGATTAGGGCCAGTCGAGTGAGACAGTCGTCTTGGTGGCGTCGTCTTGGTGTCGTGAATGGTTGTCCCCCCGCAGTTGCGACAAAGCGCGATGTGTCTCTGGAGGGGGTCGATGCCGACCAGCCGCCGCTTCTGGCAGTGGCCCCGACAGCTATTTCTTACATTTCTACGGAAATATTTGTCCGTCAGACTGGACTTGGAGTGATGCTGTCATTCTTGAAGAGGAGGAACAACCTGAAGGAAATTGGCAAACACAATACATTTGCCAGCAGCGGATCCCCCGAAATTGGCGTACTCTGTTCCCAACAGCCCTAGATGACCTGTACCTGGCAGGAAATGATAATCCACATCCAACAGCGAGTGTTCGAGACAGCTCAGACCATGGACCACTCGACCTGCCAAGACGCCAATTTTTGGAGTCGCCACTCCTCCAGACGCATGCAACCGGGGGAATTCTTGGTTACTCACGCAGCCAGTGGCGTTCTCGGAAATGAGCTGCGGCAGGGTTCTCCTGACTCTGCACAGCTGGTCCGGTCTGGGCTTGGGCTTGGACCTGGGGATGGCGCCATCGCTATCAGCCAGTTCGCCACCTTATCGCATGTCCTCGATTAGATAGAGGCTCTTTTTGAAAGGAGTACAATGTACAATGTCGCTGGTACTGTACAGTTGCAATGAAAATTGAGTACAGAATTTATAGTAGCCAAGACTGGTCGCTCTTTGTGAAACAATTGGGCAGGTGGTCTGTTTCCAACTAATGATCAGCGAGATCTATCAATCGTGTAGAAAGTGGGTATTAACATCAAGATTTAGAACCTGGAGTCGATGAGAAATCTGTAAGACGAGACCAGCTCACTTCACATGGAGTTGAAAGCCAGCAAGGTGAATGGCATCATTCCTACACCCTCATCCTTGCGTGCCTACGCGGCCATATGCACCTCTCGATTGGCCCTGTCTCACGCCCCTTTGGGAATGCCTCGCGAAATCCCGCCATCCGTTGCAGGGACTTGAGCTAAAATCAAGCCTAGTTAGCTCGTTAATATCGCCAGGGTCACATGGTGGTCTGAACCGAATACCGACATTTTGTCCTGGCAATTAATCTATCTAGGTACTCTGTCGCTGCGCGCTGATTTCCATCTGTTTTGTCTGTCGTCCGAGCTGACTCTAACTTTAACCATGCTTGTTTGCCCCTGCGCAAGCCCTCGGTTGTCCCTTGGTCGGCGCTCTGTGCCTGCCAACTTAATCTTACTCTAGATAATGGCGTTGGTGGTCGACGGGCGTTGCTGACCGTGGGTCATTCAACCAGCGAGTCGTGATCAAACCAATGGATTTCGACATCAGCACCCAGCCTCCTTCATGCACGCCATGACTCCTAGGTCGTACAGAATCTGCCGTAAGCCTTCAGAGGCGCCAGCCTTGCTGGAAGACCAGTGACCAAGTCTCGGAGGTTCGCTGTGGTGAGCTCCGGTAGGGGCTGGGTGTCTTTTCCCGAATCTTCGAGAACTCATTTTCCCATAACAGAGTCCTTCGTTGTTCGCTGTCGTGTATTTTCTCCTATCGGACAGTAAACGTCTTCGAGATCATGCATTCGACTTCCTCATTTTCCGTGAGCTGCCCCTACTATCGCTCCACACCGACCTACCCATTGCAGCACACAGCCCTCTAAATCGTCCACGACAGGCTCGGTGGACGGCATCTAAGTCACGCATCATCGACGGTTTCTTTTAAAGCCACGGCACAACGGTCGCTCGGAACCTTATATCCTCACCGGCCTTCTTCCACTCGTTCGCGCTCCAGCTTGCCCTGTAACGGCTTCCTCCGGTGTGACGCGCCACCCATCTAGATCCGTCTCTGGCGCTCAGCAGGGCTGACAATGCTTCACAACGTTGTGCCAGCTCACCGCGCTCTGTCCGGCAATCGATCTAGTTTGCCAACGACTTTGGCATATGCGGTGTCTCTGCTATCGTCGACAGACGGAGTTTGATAACGACCCGAGGGTAGCTGTTCTCTATTTGTATAGCGTAGCTCCTGACTGGAATGGCCATCAGTCGGATCTCGTCGGAGCATGCGCAGTGTGGTCAGCGCGCTCTCACAATAGGGACTCTCGAGAGCGATACAGCGCTGACGCACGCTCTTTCCCCTCTCAGTAAATGAGGAACATACCAATTGAAGAGTCACGAGATAGCTAGACGTAGACGTAAATTATCTCTTCTGCCAAGCGGTGCACGACATCCCTTCGCCAGATACCGCTTCAACATTTCGCTGCTGTCAGAAAGCAACACAAATCGGACATCCCAGACCCAGTGGGAGATCCAGAGAACCTAATTCAAACCTTCGGCCTTAAACGAAAACGCGCAGCGAGGACGGCCTAGGTTGCACCTGCTGTTTCAAGCGTCATGGCAGAATCTTAACTTAGGAAAGAGCGACCAACGCCAGTATCTTAGGATCGGAAGGCGCGAGGTACGATGGCCCCTCCTGCCGTCTAAAGGACACTTGTAAAGTGTGAAGAAGAAGCGATCGGTAGTTCTTTCTTACCTTCCTAGTCAAGTAGTGTGATCCTCTACCCGCCGAACGTGCTGAGTTTTCCTTTGATTGGAGGTAATCCATACCTACCATAGCACTGATTTATGTTCGTCGAATCGCGCCTCTGCACGAGGAGGACAGCTCGACCTTAAGGTTATGTCGTTTTCTAGTACCTTCCAGCTGGTTTTATTCCTACTCGTTTTTAATGTAGCCTTCTCGCTGAAGGGAACGGCAGTGGTGTGTTGGCCCAGTGCGAAAATATATATTTGTACTGCAAGTGCGGAGCCTTTACCCAAATCTGACTCCGCACGATAATATGGAACATCATTGTATTTATCATGAGATAGTACGCGATTAGTCAGAGAACAAACTAATCATTCATCACTCGTCACTATGTACTTCGGTATCGCTTCCCGAAAACTCCTCTACGCCTGGGTGATGTCGCAGCTGACGCCCCCCGGCAATCCGGCGTTCTTCAGGTCATCGGGGGAGGTACCGTCGGGAACATTGAAGCTGGAAGCGCATGTCAGTACGCGCTAATTGTTCTAGTGTTCGAAACAAGAGAACATCTTGAGGAAATGAAAGGTTCCTAGGCGCGTAGACTTACGACGTGCGATGGCTAGGCGGCATGCTGCGCGTCGAGAAGAACGGCGCGAGGTCCGTTGCGCCCTTTGAGGCGAAGAGGTCTTTTGCTCTGCAGGATATTAGTGCCATACCCATGCAGCTCTACAATTCACGAAGGAGTAGTAGTGAGTGCTATTAATGTAACGTACATCTGCTCAATCTGGCTCCCATGCTGCTGGTAAGCCTCGTGGTTGTCGTACTTGATGATGGCGGTCTGCTTCTGTTAGCTATCGCGTTCTGAACAGAAAATGCCTGAGGTGCTTACAAATTTGGGCATATTGAGTACTGTTTGTGTTGTTTACGAAGATGTGTTCCTGGGAGAAGTCTGGCTCAGGGCGCTGCGCTTATCATGCACCCCCGACGCGGGGCACCATGACGTCATTGGCAGGTGAGGTTGCATTCATACTACAGCCGCACTAATTGGAGTCATAAATATTGGAGAGAAATGCCTTTATGTATTCTAGTGCCTAAAGTACTTCTAGACATGCGATTACTTTCCACACACCACGATCAATCTCTGTTGTGGGATTTGAGAAGTCGGGGTACAAGGTATATATCACTCCCCTCGTCTCGGGGGCACCGTGACCAGCCCCTTTGCCTCCATAGTCCGCCATTGTATCAGCTTGCACATCTCATAGATAGACTTGAGATGAGGCGTCGGGACACCGGCTTTTTGCGCTTCCCTTACTGGCTCTCCAACGAGGTACTCGACTTCCATGAAGTTGCCCTGCAATGATCAGCCGTTGCCCTCACCATAAGAGTAAGGATGTACGTACCTTCTCACTATCACACAACATACTCGGCTTCAAATATAGATCAATAGGATCAGCCGTAACCACACTATCCACAATATCCTCCGGTAAATCATGACCTAGAGCCTTCGCGGTCGCAACAACCTCTTCCATAGCCGGCCTTGCAAGTTCCTCGATTATACTCCCGCTCAACCTCAGTCTCGATGAATCCAGACCTGATATCGCAGCGAGGGGGTTAAGCACAGCATTATACACGAGCTTCCGCCATCGGGACCAAGGGACGTCGGCCGAGAATGTAACGCTTGGTTGTCCTGACGCGCTGTATATCTTGATAAACTCGTGTGCTGCATCGATTTCCTTCTTGGGGTCAGCGATATTGGGGTTTCGGAACGGGCCCAGTTCAAGTTTATCGCGGGATTCCTGGACGATGTGCCCTGGTTCGCCCTCGTAAGAATCGATCCTTGATACACCGGAGAGAACAATATTGTTCGGTAATTTGTCAAACATGGCCTTTTCGAGGTTCAGTCCGTTCTGGATCATTACTACAACTGTGTGGCCTGGTGTCGCGGCTGGTGCGATAAGCTCTGCAAGGGTTGGTGAGATGTCGGGGCAGTTCTTGGTTGTTGTTACGATGTAGTCGAATGGGGGAAGGCCTTCCTTTGCGACGTCGGGCACGGAATTGACGACTGTCTCAATGTTAGTATTCTGAAAAAGAATCGGATCATGGTGGGCGACTTGCCATGTGAGGGCCTCCAACCTTTTATCTTCCCATGATCCACGCTGTCGATTGTATAACCTCTATCTTGGACGATTTGGTAGTTCGATCTCAGGACAGCAGTGACTTCACCCAGCCCGCCACACTCGATATTCAAGGCTGCGATTGTCCCGACGGCACCGCTGCCGAAGAGGAGGATGTTTGCCTTTGTATCTGGCGAAGCCATATTTGAACGAGTCAGTGTCAAATCGCTATATGGTACTCAACTGCCAAGCCTCCAAGTAATGGAAACAGGTGTCCGCTTTATAGTCGCATGCATTCACAATACTCTTGCCCGGTGGGATATTATATACCCCCTGCCCCGGCGACGCCTTCCGCAAACAAGTCGCAGCCACCCCAGCCCCGCGGCTGATAGCAAGAAGTTGGAGTCAGACATTTCTTTCTGATTGGGGCGGGGCGACAGTGGCCTATCTTTGTGGAACTTGGCCATTAAGTACTTATCTTATCTACTCCAACTTGCCCCGATGAGCAATGTTAGGACATATATGGGATGGAAATTCAGCCTGTAGTTGCACCAAGCTATGACTCGAAGCAAACGTTGAAGAATCTTTACCTTACTGCTCGGGAACTGGCCTTGGGTTGGAGTACAGCAGTGGTTCTTCACTATGACAAAATACCTTACGAACAATATATGGGACTACACCACGGCACTGCACTAAAGATACTGTTGACATAGGACAATCCACTGGCCCGCCATATAAGCAGTTTGGTGGATTTTGTGTCTTAGGAACTGACCTATATGGATTTTAACAAGTGCGAAGCAGGTACATACAAGATATGAAGAGCAAGAATCAATTTCTGCCCTCTGACCCGTAGCGTGGACGAGAGAATTTGCTTCGTTAAAATTGCAATCTTTGTAAAGTAACCTTGTGGCAAGTGCAGTCATACTCGGTGCGCGTATAGTCCGCTTATCGCCGCTTGGTGGAAGCTGAAAGGTTGTAAAGACGTATTTTCAGATTACTTTATAATGACAGCTGATTTGATCATTAGAGTCGCAGGGATAATTCCGATCTGAATTTGTGCCTGACCATGGGCATCCGGCGGCGGTTGGAGCCGCTTACCCGACGAAAAGGAGGCGCCAAGTGGCCAAGACACCCAGAACCAATAGTAGCAACTTAGCAAGCGCTAAACGCATCGTTCCACACGGAAGATGGCCGGATTATCCAGATCGATCATCCGATTTGCAGTAAAGAAACGAGAATCAGGAACAAAACAGCCCTAACGCTGCTAAGTGGGGCGTCAACCAGCCAACTCACAAGGGCGAATTTGAGATATCGAGAAATGGTTCTTGACGACCCTGTCTTGCTTGTGTAGATTGGGACAAGGGATTATGGTTTGCGGTCGGGAAGATAAGATGCTGGCAATTACAGAGGTAGGGTAGCTTGGAGGCTGAACCTCCGGGACTTTCCACCTGGCCAAATGGTAGGTTACATCAAATGCAAATGAAACAATAGAAGACAGTGTTTGCCAAGCCGCGAGTTCGCTTGTCGGAGATTTCCTTTTCGCTTGATCCAAACAATATGTCCGCTAGAATCATATGGGCACTGGTGCCTGGTCAGGTTGTGCCTTCTGGACCCTGCTAGTCCCACTGACTCAGGGTTCACGCATCTTATAAATAACAGCTCGATGTCCCGCGTAAGACTCTGGCCAATCTCACGTCCCTGTTGAGCCTCATTCAGCTAGATATTCAATTCCCTCCAATAATCCGCCACAATGAGCGTACACGGGTTCAACGCCTCCGTGAACGCAGGCTGGTACACCTTCTCCAACCTCGGCCCCCTTACCACAACGTACACACCCGATCCAAAATGCACGGCCTCCAGTCAGATGTTCCTCGGCTACCTCAACGACATGCCCACATACGGCGGCAACGTCTACCCAGAGTGGAACATCCAATGCACAACGGCAGTAAACTACTACGACGGGTGTGTTCCCACGAGTACTAAGCCCGTAACAACAACGCCACCGGCATTCACCGGGACCAGTGAGGAGGAATACGAAGACTACATCTCGGCTCAGATCGACTGGCGAGGGTACGACGCGTATTACTCGCCTGGTCTATACTGCCCTGCGGGGTGGACGACGATTGGTTTGATTGGGCGCGATGAAGGCGACACTACGACGTCGTCGGGCATCTTGTCGCCGTTGGTTTCTACGACGCAGACTGAGAACCCGATGACTAAGGGGTACTATGACTATGAGGACCCGGCGTCGGTTGTCAAGAGTGTTATTGAGCCGAAACAGACTATGGCTCTTTGTTGTCCTAGGTACATGCTTTGGCCGAACTCCAGACCACTTGACTAGAACAAAGCTAACACCACTTTCCACCATACAGCGGTATGAAAGCCGACACCGGGGGCGTATGCTACTCCTTCGTCGAAGACTACACCCCAACAACTGGCTGCCTGCGCCATACAGGCTACAACTACGAGTACGGCGAAGTTACGGTGACGCGGACCGAGGACGGCAGCACGACTACAAAAGTTGTCACTACGCCGACAGAGACAATTAGCAAAATCGAGCTCGACACCACGAGCCTGAAACCTGATCAGGACCGTCTGACGGGTATGTTCTTTGTGCCGGTTGTCACGCTGATCTATCATGAGACGGATTTGAACGGTGCGGCTGCAACAGCGGCGGCGGGGTCGAATGGGACTGAGAGTGAGAATGAAAGTGAAGGTGAGACGCCGTCAAATGCTGCTGGACGTCTTGGAGCGAGTGCAGCTGGGTGGAAAGGCTTTGGTTCTATTCTTGGGATTTGGGGTTGTGCTGCGGTGATCGGTGCGGCGATGGTTCTTCCTTGGTAAAGTGTGGCATGATCCTGCAACGCATATTGTACTTATGGGGATACTCAAATCGTAACTATGCTTGATGGCTTGGACTTGCTGTTATGTTGCATTCTGGACCTTTTCGCGCTCGCATTGAATCGATTGAACAGATACGTCGAAAGGCCGATGGAAGTAAATGGTAAGAGTGAACGGAGGTAATCTACAGATCTCAAATGACTAGAAGCCGTTGGAAGATCTTAAATAAAAGATTGCACTATCCTCTGCTTAGAAGTTGGTGGTACTGAACCTCCAATTATCCCAAGCCCGAAATGCCTGCAACAGCATTGCACGAAGACATATGAATTTAGAACCGCAATATGGTGAGGTCATTGAAAGCGTTTTTGATGTTGCATCTGTGTACACTGGATACATGTCAAGGGAAGATACCATTAAAGACCCGAGCGATGCGAATTGAGAGAATTTCCCACGTATAGAAGGCCTGGTGGTCAAACGGACCAGACGGGTGAGGCAGGCAAGACAGTATGGGGTATAGGGGGGATGGCTGTTCCGCTCATAAGCCAACCTAAGCCCTATCCCGAAGGCATTACTGGGGCTGGACCCAGCGGCTGCCTGAGTTGCTATTTCATTATGTTGACCATAATAAACTGGGTCTATTGAACTGGTGGAATGACCTTCAGAGCGATAACATTTGAACAGGTGTTTGTCTACAAGCAAAGACGGAGTATAAATTCCCAACACCCCCTCGCCAGTTCTATTCAAACCCGCGAATCACCCGGTTCCAAAACAATAACACCACTCGTAGGTGGACACAGCTCCTCTGGATCCCGCAACACCTTCGTACCCAGAATCCTCCCTGGCTGATAAAAGTGAAACACAACCTGCACGATAAAGATGGGAACAGCATCATACAAGTAAAAATAAATCTCGTCGGAAAAAGGATATCCATCCGTCCCCTGCGCGAACTCAGCACTCCAAAACGCACACCTCACGATTATAAACACTGAGGCGAGAAGGAGGATGTGTAGCAACTTGCGCCATTTCCCATCGCCGGACCAACCGTAGCCGCATTGACCGAGACGGACTTCAAATGCGCCGGAAACGTATAGGACAATGCAAGAAAGACAATATGGACGAAGAGGCCGCCAATCAGAATCTTCTGGCCTATGCTGCGCAGCGTACGGAGGGTCTGGATTGCGCAACCGAGCAGTTGCAGGATAAATGCGAAGATCGAACCCGAGATGAAGACTCTGGATCCCCGGCGTTGGCCCATGAGCGAGAGGTGAGGTTTCGAAGTGTATGTTAGGATGTGGCTATATGTTCTGTATACTGCTGCGGTGTAGAGGGTTGGCGACAGGACGACGAACAGATTCTGGCAGACGTAGGCCATAAGATTGTCGGGTTGGCTTGCTGAGATGATTCGGAGTATATAGCCCACTGTCATGACTAATGGGAGCATTAGGTTAGGGCATTCCACGAGAATGAAGGTAATAGTACCAGTGTCAGGGTAAGTGGCACATACGATAAGCGCCAACAAGGAAAGGTATAAAGAATCTCGATCCTCTCGCCCTAAACAACTGTACAGTGTGAAAAATGGCGCTTGCACCAAACAGTAGTGTCGCTAGGATCGCGGCGACGGGGCTGGGGTCGAAATCATAAAATCTGGATTCAGCCATGGTGGTAGTAATTTTGACTTGGCCGAATGGAAGCTATGAGAGGATGGCTAGGTAGGTCTTAGGATCTGGTTTGACCTCATCTTGCAGACCACAACCTAAAAACGAAGCACAAGGACGTTTATAACCCAAACCACACAAGCTTTTCGCAGCAGCCTAATTCACATGTTTCTAAATAAACATACCAAGTGGGATCCCGCATTTAGCCGCTTCTCGCACTGAGCTCAAATTTACCGGTCCGAATTAGCTAAGCGGGCATACCTATGAAAGTGTTGGTCTTCAGTCGTTCGAAGTATACGCCTGCCTGGAGTGGGAACCAGGTAAATAGACTGGTGAAACATAGTGACAATCAGCTGGCTTATACTCCGAATTTGTATGTAAAATGGAGTGGAGCTTCTCCCTTTTTGCCTAATTGCAGTTGGCCAAATGTCAATCTTTACGTGACATTAACGAGTCAGATATCCACTTGAAATGCGAGGTACAGCCCTACAGCCTCTGAGAGGCTTTCAACTTTAACTACGATTCTATTTCACTACGCGATAAACAGCTGCAGTTAGGTCTCCATTTGCTTCAGCTTGCCGGGTATGAACTTATGTTTCATGATTATTGGGGCCTAGTTAGGTGCTCGGTTCATGATGTCGCGCCTTTGGTAGGAGGCGCCCCAGAGACTCATGTACCTAGGTGAAGTCGTAGTTTAAAACAGGCAGCGTGGCGACAGTAATAATTTCAATGCTCGTTCAAAGAATCCTATCACCCGTGGAAGATAAAATACCTTGGAGGAAAGGATTGAAGAAATGAGAGAAAAAAAAGCCACTTAACTTCACCCACTAATTCAAATAGCATGGGAAAATTTAAAAACCTCTACTTGCTATACCAGATACTCACAGCAGGTTCTACTAGTAGAGGACTCACCTACTGGCCTTGAGCACTCACTCTAGACACTCACCTCTGCCTCTTCGTATCTATGTCAGGCCACACTTGAGCCGAGGCACGCTCCTAGAAGAAACGAGGCCTGAGACGAGTCTAGCAGGCGAAGGAGGTATGTAGGGCATTACGACAACATTTTAGGAAATAGTACATACAACCACAAAGTGTGGAGAGCAGGGCTTCCTGTCTGCTCAGCCGTACTTTAGGCACACTAATAAACATGGCCTGAAGTCAAATGAGCCCTAAGAGTGTTACTGCTTTATGGGTAATGGGTGCTAAATCACAGGTTCGTGACCACGTAGCCTGCATCATCAAACCGATGACTATTTTTGGATCGGGATTCTCTCTGCCAGGACGAGGCGATGTCTCGGGGACGAAAGGGTGGTCTTCCACTATTTCGACCTTAGATAAATCGATTTGCACAGAGCCAAGCGCTCGCACTCGCACACTGTCCCAGTTGGCTTCCTCCACTGCTTCGAAATGCTAAATACATCAAAGATGAAATTGTTCGCTCCTTGCAGAGATAGTACCTATTTTGTGTCCCCCACATAATCACCTCACCAAGTAAACTGCCAGTATGACAACGAACCCAATTTGCCACTGGTACCACAACAAGCCCCAATGGAATCATGAAGTACTAGAACAGCGCGGAATCGACCCAGCACACCAACCCGGTTCCGGGCCTGCGGGGCAGCATTTGAAGGAGGAAGCGTATTTGGACCAATCGTGGTTCAGATTATTGGGATAGCTTCCCCAGCAGACCTCCTCGATCTGCGGAAATCCACCAATACTGTTCGTGTGTCCGTCCTTGCAATTGAAATTTCTATAGGACAAGGAAGAAGTAGTCGTTAGTTGTATTGGGTGTGTGTGGAAGAGGGAGGACCACAAGGTAAGAAAGAGAAAGTGTGTATATGTAACTTACTCCCAGATCACGCACTGATAGCCACTCGGGATATCCATTGCTTTGAGGTTGTCGTTGAACTGCTGCAGAGTACCGCCGCTGAGCGAAACTGTGGGCTATCTGTCAGTTTGACCACCATCAAGCTGCCTTGTGTGGCTTGGGAGGGAGTGATTGGTATAGTAGTGCTCGAGATGAATTGGTGAAGACATACAACAACTGCCGTCAGCATCTACTGCATATGTCATGCTCACCCCGGCGTAGTTGAATAGCCTGACTCCGATAGCATTGGCACAGCCAATGAAGAATAATGGGGCGAATCCTTGGAAGAGCATCTTGAGTAGGCTGGTAAGGGAAGAAAGTGCTAGACGGCTGAGTTGCGGTCTGGTAAAAGAGACTGAGAGTCACCGCTGAATACCCGTACTTATACCCTTTGATCTCCTGAGTTAGGCCTTCCAGGCCGACTGGGCCAAGACTTGGTAATCCATGACTCAGGAGGAGCAGCAACATCCCACCCCTGCGCCGTGCCGCCAGTCAAGCTTGATCCACCAAGGATTTAGCTTAGGCGGACCCTTAATCTTCGATCCCTGCGGGGTTACATCTCTTCGCTGTTCAAGGGTCCTGGGAGAGGTGCAATTCTTACCGACGTACGTCTTTCTCTGATTGGCCACTTGTCAGCCCTGCAGCCCGACATACAGCTCAGCTGAATGGACTTCGTATTCAACCGCTTTCGGGGTTTGCATCCACTGATTTAATTCGCGCTCTACATAATGACCAGACCCCGTGTTGATTTCCCGCGGATACCTGGGTGTCTGTCTGCTTTCAGGACGCCCCTAGGTATGCGGGAGGCCACTTGCTGTGAGGTGGCTCTGGCCCGTTATGTCCGCATGCTTGGACGCCTGGAATGACTGGAACCTCATGTATTATTGACTTGATATTTTGCCACAGACTCCCAATGTTGCAGTTTCTCTGCAGTAGTGGATGACAACTTTGACAGAAATTGCCTGATAGGCTTGCCTCAATCCCCTCCCACCTCCCTTTCCCCCTCCTGTTTCCGCTTCTGTTCCCACGTTATACACCTGCAGACAAACACACAGACACCCCATTATTGCCCCACCTTTATTGCTACTCTCGCCGCGACACTTTGATCCAGACCTCGGGTCGTTTCTTATTAAACTGCATTGGCCAGCGGATCTTGTAGTCCCCACATGCAAATCCCACCTGCTATATGTTTTTGCTACGAGCGAAGCTCGCAGTATAATTTTAATTCGCAAGTGATGCGGCAAGAAATAGAGTTTTTGCTGGAGCTGGAGAAAGGAGTGTTTCTTCTACGGACGACGAGAGCTTCCTATGAGCTGGTCAGTTCTCTAGTTGCGTTGAGCCCTAGCCCTATGTCACTGCTGCTCCCTGGCCCCTACACCCGCCTGACCTGCCTGGTATTCTCCTAACTGACCGCTTACTGGCTAATATATTTCTAAACCCTATTTTAATATATTTATATGAACAATTCCTTAATCTTTTTATGTGCCTGTAATACCTCTCTCTTCCAAATAAACTCCACGCGGTGCTTATGAGGAAGTTTCCAAGAGCTTCCTGAGGAGCTTGGTGTCGTAATATTGTAGTATCACTTATACTTCTACTTGGTGTAGCTAGTTCAGTGGCTCAGTCCCGTGTGCGAAATAGTCTTTCTATAGCGTAAGAATTGTATAACCACTTGCTAGTAACAAGAATGACATTCTTCTGCAGGCTATCTACTTATGCCTGGAAGAGTGTTCAAAAGTCCGTTTCTCTACGGGGAACTCCACATACCCGGGCAAGACAGATGCCAGGCAACACTTTCGTTGCAACGCATCTTGAACTTGTGTAAAGAATCACTGCATGAGCCCCTCACAGATTCTGACGGAAGAACTCCACCAATCTCGGAGTACTCTGGTTCGTATGATCGTAGAGATCAATATGAGTCATACCAGGGATGACGTACATCTCCTTGGGCTCCCTCGCACGATCAATAGCAGCCTGAGTAAAATACAGCGTATCTGCTTCTGAACCAGCAATCATCAAAAGCGGGCGAGGAGATATCAGATCCATGAATTCATAGGACCGGTAAGTGGCAATGCGGTCGATGCTGCGCCAGAGATGCCAATTGGGAGCCGTCTCCACGTGGCCGCGAGGTGTCTGGTAGTAGTCGTACGACTGTTGATAGAAGACGGGGAGATCGGGCGTGACATCGGCCGCAGTGTTAGGAAAGATGCGCGTGAGATTTGGCGGCACGCCTTCTGCTTCCTTGACGCGCTGTCTTCCTGCTTCGAGAAGCTGGTCGCGGAGATCAGGCAGGACAGGGCCGCCATAGTTGCCGAAGCCCTCGGAGTATAGAGTTCCCAGATCGATTCCACTGACCGTCGCGACGGCGCGGATGCGCTCATCGGTCTGTGCGGCAAATGGGACGTATCCGCCTGACGCGCAGACTCCGAGAGCGCCGATGCGGGAGGAGTTGACCATGGATAAAGTAGAAAGGTAGGTCACTGCATTTCGGACGTCGTCGGCACGCTGGTATGGATCCTCCAGATATCGGGGCAAGCCGCCGCTTTCACCTTGATAGGCCGCGTCGAAGGCGAGGGTCACGAAGCCGGTTCTCTCGGCGATCTGTCGGGCATAGAGACCTGAGCTCTGTTCTTTGACACTGCCGTGCGGATGGCCGACAACGATCGCCGGCCGGGATGTATTCCAGGTAGAGTTATTGGGCGGGACGTAGAGGTGTGCGGCAATGGAGATACCGTCGCTGTCAAAGTGCACCCACTCGGGTTGGAGGCGTGCACTAGCGAGTGCAAAGAGCAGAGAGAGATAAGGGTAGTAGTACATATTGAAGAAGAATTTGTGGAAGTTGTCAACTGGGAAGAGAAATGAATAAGAATGCTTCAAAAACCTGCTTGAGGAGGGTATGAGAAGGGTCTGTTATAGAATTGATTGAGTCTCTGATCGACACCATATGTAAGGAGCTGAGTTGAGCCCTGTATGGGCTACAGGCTGGTGAGCCTTGTAGATACTGGGTATATGCAGCTAGGTTATGGCGGATCCTCTCTTGGCGCTTACGGGCAGCTAGGGAACATTTTTGCCTTGGGACTACGATGCTGAAACCAAGTTAGACTACCTGGTCCGTGACGAAGTCCGTAAGCAAAGGTGGATCAACACACTCCGGTGGAGTACCAGAATATGGCACGCCGTGTCAGCGCCCGCCAAGATGCGGCACCGAAAATAAAGTCCTTTTTCATTTTACCATCAAGTGTAATCTGGCCGCAGACCCGTTGCAAATGTCCGACACTGCAGACTTTAGTGCTGGTGACGGCAGTCGTTCCAGCCTGGATTCCCGGGAAGCAGCGAAAAAGGAGCGACGGAGGCACCAAAACCGGCGGAATCAACGAGCATGGCGTAAGTAGCAGATGGGTCTCGCAGCTCAGTATACTTATCATGTCTTCTGCTTCAGGTCAACGGCAGCAGATCAAGAGAGAGGCTGAACGTCTTGCCGAGGAACACGCCCTGCAGCAGCCCTTTCAGGTCGCCTCGGATATGGCACTAGCCGACCTAACGCAGAATTCCTGTCTTGATCTGAGCATACTAGCCCAGCTCTCGCGCGAAGCAACTGAAGCAAATGGGTCAATAGCAGCAAATAGTTGTTTACTACCCCATGCGGGCCTGTATCAACTGATGACGGTGTTCGAGGCCGCTGCTTACCGCAGTTATCGTGGAAACCCACGGGCCGATCACCTTCTCACCCTCGCTAAGCTAAATGTGTTTCGCGCCTTTGTGCACAATATTGCCGTTCTGGGATACACTCGCGAATGGATGACAGATGATGCTATTTCCCGCTTTAGCATCAGTGGTCCTCTGGACCCGATATCCCTGCCAGCGGTGGATTTGCCCCCCAGTCTGCGTCCGACAGACATGCAACGGAGCCATCTCCATCATCCATGGTTGGACTTCTTCCCTTTCACACGGTTGAGGGATAACCTTATCCAGAATGAGGATACTATGGATGATACTCAGCTCTGCCGAGATATAATGGGCTTCTGGACTATGCCCAGCGAAACCAATTGCTTAATGGTCTGGGGCAATCCTTGGGATCCAATGAACTGGGAAATCACGGAAATCTTTCTGCAGAAATGGGGTCGGCTAGTCAAGGGATGTCCGGAGATTTTCTGGTCTACCAACTATTGGCGACGACTGAGAGGAGAGAAGCGCCTGGCATGGAAGGCTGCTTATGATAGAATAGTGGAGGTGTGAGGCGCTGGCCAAAGGCCATCATGAAAGTGCTATCATTCGTTGGTGGCTTCTACTGATATCGGACTTGATCAATAGTCAGCTAGACCCTATCAACTATCATACTATGTATGGTCCCCCTGTCGAGCTTACGCGCCAACGGTGGGTCTATCTGGCTATCCACTCCAACCTCTAGAGCTATCAGACCATTAACATTGTGCTTACCAAATCCCTGTGGGGTTTTCCATGCCTTGTCGGCGTTTCGTCTCCGCGAAAGTACTTGGGTGCCTAGCAATCCATACAATAAGCTTTCATCCCGTTTTGATGGACATTAGGTAGACCAAATGTTTATAAAGGGAAAACCGTCACCCATAGCCTCTGGCCGTACTTTATCCAGATAGATTCTCTTTTGATTAGGTACTATGAAGTTCCGTTCGGCACTCACTCAGGGCCTGCGTATTGCCGCAGCCTGTTCAGTCCTTACCCCTGTCCATGCCAACTGGACTCTTGGTCAGACGGTGCAAACTACTAGCGGTTCCGTTGTAGGACACGCTGCACCAGACGCTCCTGGGGTCTCTGAGTATTTGGGAATCCCATATGCTATTCCTCCGCTGGGCAGGCTTCGATTCCATGCCCCCGTCCGGTTTGTCGGAAATGATACCATCAATGCGACCGTCTTTGTATGTAGGAACATTGGGTATACGCCCGACCTGATCCTCCCCCCATCCCCGGGTGATAGCCAATGTCTTAATTGACACAGCCGCAATCCCAGTACGGCACACGCTTCTCTGCGCGCTAACATCACTTGATCTCCCAGGGTCCGACTTGTATTCAACCGCCGCCAGCGCCTCCAAGTAACGACACCAGTAGCTCCTCGGCCCAGGATCTCGGTATTCCAGCCAGTTCAGCAGCCGCTTTTGGAAGCGAGGTATACCCGGCGAGCGAGGACTGTCTAACTGTGAATGTCTGGACGAAGCCGCAGACCGGAGAGCCCAAAAAAGCCGTGCTCGTCTGGATATATGGAGGGGCATATGTTTCCGGTGAGTATGGTTCCAACCAAAAAAACGTCCGTCAACCAGCCTCCTCACACACACAATCACTAGGCAGTTCCAGACAACCAGCCTACCGAGGTGAATTCATGGCGGATCAAAACGACGTTGTTGTCGTCTCGATGAAGTAAGAACGCCACAGACCTGCTATATACCTAGGTAGATATTGACTACAGAGCGCTATAGTTACCGCGTCAACATCTTCGGGTTCCCCGGTAACCCAGCCGCCCCAGCCAATCTTGGCCTTCGGGATGTCCGGATGTCCTTGGAATGGGTCAGGGACAATATTCAGCATTTCGGCGGTGATCCCGAGCGCATTACCATCTTCGGGCAGTCCGCCGGCGCCGGCATTGTCGATTTCTATTCATTCGCTTATGCTCATGATCCCATTGCCTCTGGCTTCATTGAAATGAGCGCCACTATTTACGGCTTTCCAGCCCTGCAGCCGGCAGAGTCCAACGACCGCTGGTTCCACGTCACGGCTCTCGTGGGCTGCGGCGATGCCACCTCTGATCCCGTAGCTGTGAGCGACTGCATGGCAAACAAGACCGTCGACGAAATTCTCGCGGGCTACGATCCTGCCACTGTTCCAATCAATCCATCTCCATATGGACCCGTCATTGACAACGAGGTGGTCTTCTCGAGTTACCAGGGCCGCCAGGCCGCTAAGGGTGGCTATCTAATTGGCAACAATCATAACGAGGCGGGTCTGTTCAAGCTCCTAGAGCCCATTGGCAATAACGAGAGCTACTGGACCGACTTCAACAACCGGCTGTACACATGTGCAGACGTCGTGAGAATCAGGCAGTCCATCGCGGCCGGCAACCCAACCTGGCGCTACCGATATTTTGGCGCCTTCCCCAACCTCGTGCTGACGACCACCCCGCCAAGCGGCGCCTATCATGGTGCCGAGCTCTCCCCTCTATTCGACACGGTCAATCAGACGTTGTTGCGCAGTACGCCGGCGGAGGTTTCTGTTGGGCATTACCTACGGGATGTTTGGACCAGCTTTGCCAAAGACCCGCGGCGCGGCCTTGATGCGTTTTGGCCGCAGTATAGCGAAAGTGGGAGGAGCCTGGCTCGGATCGGTCTCGATAATGTGACTATGAGCTTGGCGCCTGGTAATCTCTACGATGCTGCTTGCCGCTGGAGTTATGACGGAGTCAGTCCCCCGGCTCCGCAGTAATTGGGTGGCTTCAGTCGGAGCGTGTATATTCTTTCTGGTGCGACAAGACACCGGAGTAATTGTAGACTGTTTCTCAGGCGGAAAGGGGTCAGCTCCCGTACTACAAGGACAGAGAACCTACTACTCGTCTAAGATTGCTATTGACTCTGGATGAGGTTGATATAACTACTTGGACGTCTAAAATATGTTCTTGTCTTGCTCCCACAACTAGTTAGTTCCTAAGAAAATATATATAGAAAGAGAGAACCTGAATACATCTTACATATAGCCCCTCGTTAATGAAGCCCGCAAAATAGATGGCAACTAGTTCTATCTTTTGATTTGGGTGGTGGGAAGCGGTTTCTGGCACTGTACAGTTGCTAACAGTCAGATCCAGTGTCCCGTGTGCGCGTCCAGGTTAAGGTGACGATGACATGAAAACTAGGACAAGGTCTTCATTGTATCTCCCTGGGCCCAGCTACCAACCAATTTGTTAGACCTACAGAATCTCCCCTTTGAATAAATGGTGCTAGATTCAGGGCAGAGTTTGCGACGAGCGGTGGTCGGGATCGCAAGAGTCAACCCCCACCTCACCCTGCCCAGCGCAAGAGATGGCATAGGAGTAAGCGGAAACAATGTGGACTCAAACGCTGGTTCTAGCGACAATACATGTATTATATCCTCCAAGGGCACTTTTCGGAACATATTTTGTCTGACAGATACCCGCTCCCTATCTATACTCCAAAAATTCGCATCTCCCTATTCGCATCCAAACTCCTCTCCATCGCCTCCCTAAACATCTCACCAAGCCCATTTTCCCGCAAATACTCTATAGCCTTCTCTGTACTCCCCCCCGGAACACATACCTCCTCCCTTAACTCAGAAACAGACTTCGAACTCGCCCGCGCAAGGAAGCCCGCACCAAGACAAGACTGAATGACCAGTGGCTCGGCGGTTTCACGATCGAGACCCATGGCTTCTGCGGCTACGACCATGGATTCGGTTACTTGGAAGAAGTGGGCGGGACCGGAGCTGGGGGAGAGCTGTTAGTAACTTGCAAATAGCATATATATATTTATATGTTTACACGGTGATGTTGTGGGACGGAAAGGCAGACTCACCCCAACACTGCAGCGACAACATCCAACAGTTCCTCTTCCTTAACAATCGTAACAACCGGCGAGACGCTCTCAAGGACACTCTTGACATGCTGCACGCGAGCCCTACCGAGTTCATCGTCTAAGCCAGCCGCAAACAACCCCTTCGCACCCTGCCGCTCCTCAACAGGCGTGTTGGGCATAGTCCTCACAATCGCCGTGTCAGGCGGCAACCAACCCTGCAGCTGGGCAACTGTAATCTCAGGACACATCGTGACGACCGTCGGGCGGTCCCGTGGCGCAAAGCTCCCGAGAATCGGCGCAAGCTGTTTTGTGGGCGGCGGGATATCTGCAGGCCGGGTGCAGATAAACAAGATACTATGCTCTGCTGTGCGGGTTGCATCCCAGATGCGTGAGTCGACGTTGTCGCTGCTTACTAGGAGGCTTGGCTGTGGAAATTCGGTTTTGAGGGTCTGCGCCCGTTCGGGGCGGCGGGCTGTTATTGCTATGCTGCATTGTTGGATCCAGGGGGTGCTTGAGGTCAGGATGCCGTTGAGAATAGCTTGAGCGAGGTGCCCGCCTCCGATAAAGGTGAGGTGCATGGGAGCAGGGGGTGTCATGGTCTTGAGATTGGAGAGCGAAGGTGGGAGTTGGGTATGGGTGGGTTTATGTCCTGCAGGTAGACAAGGATCCAGGTCGTCCTTTGGTGGATCTTGAATTGGACTGACCTCCCCGAAAGCCCTCTTAATTCTCTCAAACACCCCTTTGGCAACTTCCTCCGAAATAAGCCGTCGATTTCCCTCAAACTCAAAGCATAACATGCCCCCCTTTGGCGTGGCATAAATCTCCGGTCTATCCCTCGGGAGCAGGTCATACTCATGCACAGTCATTGAACCACCCTTCTGCAAAAACTCAAAATCCCTTGTCTTGCCTTCATCATCATCTTCCTCTTCCTGTTGAAATCCCGTCCGCCACCCAAAATCAACCACCTCCTCTGGCTAGTCTGTGTAGCCCCGGATTATGTTCTCTATCCCCGCAAATTCATATGTCGCGTCCTCTATGAATTGCCCCTGTAGCCGTTTCGCAACGGTTACAATGGTATCGTCCTTCTTGATAGTCGCGAGGACCGGGACTTCAGTCATAGTAGGCCCAATGACGCTCTGCAGAGAAGCGGGGAGCATAGCGCGGCCCGTAACAAGGCGGCCGAAGAGGACGGTTTCTGCACCAAAGTACTCTGAGAGTGCAATTGCGCAGGCTGCGTGGAAGAATGTCGCGGGAGAAATTCCGTTGTGATGAGTAACATTCGGCATGGGGATTGTTGTTGTGTAGGTTAGTCGGTCCGAGGGGGTGTATACTGTCTCTATGTGGGAAGGGCCTGATGAGGTGGGCCCTCGGTGATAGGGGTAGGCGTGGTTCTGGAGACGGGATGCCCAGTATGGTAGACTATTGCCCTTTTTGAGCTCTTTGAAATGTATGTACTGGGCGAAGGTTGGTTGTGTTGGTAGTGATTGTTGATGGTACAGGGTTGCCAGGGCCTGGATCATGCTGCCCCAGGTATATCCGTCGAACTGGGCGTGGGCAATTCTGAAAACGAGGCGGTGTTTTCCGTCCTGGTGTCGAATGGCCATGAAGCGATTACATGATCTTCCTAGTTCGCGCGGTCTCTTGAGATCCTCCTCGCAGAGCGCTCGAGTGAAAGACTCCACATCGTCATTGGCAGGAGTATCATAGGTCTTGTAATCAGGTTTGAACCCGTCCACGAGAACCTGCCAGAACCGGCCGTTTCCCTGTATGAATACCATATGGAGAATATCAAGATTGGTTACCAGAGCCGTGCATGCCCATTCCAGCCGCGCAAAGTCAACGTCCTCGGGGAGACTGAAAATCCAGATCGGGAGTCGTCCTGGTGGATCCTGCAGGGCGTCAAGAACGGCGCGTTTCTGGAAGTCTGTAGCTGGACGGACGTCCTTGACAATCCCTGCATTGCCATCCAAAAAAGGCTCGACGTGAGTCTGAAGGAATGACTTCTGGTCATGAACCTTCAGCAACGAGAATGCCTCTGGGACATGCAACGCCTCATCCTCCTCCGCCGTCTCCGTAACTAACAAAGCCAACTGCGATAGCCGCGGTGCTTTGAATATTTGTGCTACTGTCATCGAGAGATTCTGAGCCCGCGCCGCAGCAACAAGGCGCATCGCAGCAATTGATTCACCCCCGATATGCAGAAAGTTGCTATCTGCGCTGATGGTGGCCGGCTCAACACCGAGCACGGAGGCCCAGAGGAGCTGCAGTGTCTTCTCCATCTTTGTAGCCGGTTCACGATGCCTTTGGCCTTGGTCTTGCAGTTTAGCAAGGCTTTCTAACGTCTGTGAATTTCCTAGTTCGCGGAGGGCGCGACGGTCGGTTTTGTTTGTGGTTGTCGTTGGGATCTGGTTGATGGGGATGTATGCGCCGGGGATCATACTGTCAACGTTAGCATTGTATCTTTGGTGCATGATGATTAGCAGGGGACATCGGCATACTATTAGGGTAAACGATCCATAAGATCCTATTCCAACCCTTCCACGACCTCAGGTAGTGCAAGTTGCGAAGCTGTGATGAAAACCGCCAGTGGAGAACTGCCATTATCCTGCGGCCTAATAATCTCCGCTGCAACTCCTAAACCCTGAGAGTTCAAACATGCTCGAACATGGTATTCGACCTCTTCCAATTCAATCCGCTGGCCCCTCAACTTAATCATTCCGTCCTTCCGGCCGATAAAGTCAAACGAGCCATCGGGATTACACCGGAGCAAATCACCCGTCTTGTACAGCGTTCCTGTCCGGCCACCGTCGAGAAGCCACTTGGGGTCCTTGATATACGCCGCTTTGGTCTTCTCCTCATCTCCAAAGTATCCCTGGCTAACAGTCGGTCCCTCAATAAGCAACTCTCCAATGGCCCCAATGGGAGCAAGCTGGTCGGGACACCCGGGCTTGACAAGCCACATGTTCGCACCGAATGGGAGACCAACATGGGCATTGCGTGAGTTCTCATTGAGAATTGTCAAGGATAGAGCCTGCGCACACTCTGCTGGACCATAAGTCCCAATAACTGTTTCTGCCTTTGTCCACCGCACAACCTCAGAACGCGTTATCGGTTCTCCGCCCATAGCTAGACATTTAAGGCCCGGTAGTGACGCCGGTTCAAGCGACCGTGCGACAGAGGGCGTAAAGTATGAACAGTTGCAGTGCATACGGTTGAATGCGCCGGGTATATCGTTCCGCCGGTATGACTCAGAGGGGATGCACAGGCAGCCGCCGACAATGAGCGTTTGCAGGTTGTTGGACCAGGATACGTCAAAGGCGTACGACACGAAGTCGAAGACACGAGAATAAGAAGAGATGTGCAGGATTTCGGCCTGGTGGGTTGCAGCTGAGGCGAAGTTGCGGTGCGTTGTGACGACGCCTTTGGGTGTGCCGGTTGAGCCGCTGGTGAAAACGACTAGATGGATGGTCAGTGTATTTGTGCCTGGATTGGGTGTTTTGAAAGTCATACTGTATATTATATCTGATGGGTCACTCTGTGGTAATGGGGGCGTGGGATCAACACGGTGAGAGCTGAGGTTTCGATCGACAACAATCACCTCAGCCACAGAAAGATTCATCGCGAGACCCCGATTCTGCTGGGACGTTAGAATAAAGTCTGGCTGTATCTGCTGCACAATAGACCGAAGACGTGACTCCGGCTGAGTTGAGTTCATAGCAACACAGGCAGCGCCAGCCCTCATAAGC
The DNA here is from genome assembly GCF_047715825.1 of Aspergillus stella-maris. Lineage (NCBI taxonomy): Eukaryota > Fungi > Ascomycota > Eurotiomycetes > Eurotiales > Aspergillaceae > Aspergillus > Aspergillus stella-maris. The sequence goes on along the minus strand of NW_027396856.1, from coordinate 105,628 downwards.
CCCAACGCAGCGACAGTGTGCCACATGGACTTTTCAAAGCAGAGAGGAATATTCGATCCTGGCTTAACGCCCTTCCCGACGAGGACGGAAGCCAGAGATTCTGAAAGCACATCGAGCTCTCTGTATGAAAGCTCTCCGTCCCACGCGCATATAGCGGGGGCCGCGGGCTGGCGTTTCATTGTCTCGCTAATCAGGTCATGCACGCATTTTTCCCGTGCCGGGGAAACCACTTCGTTCCACTCCCACAGCTGGGCTATATCCTGGGGACTGACAGTATCAATTGATGAGACAAGCTTGGTGCTGGAGACGGCGAGTTGGCGCAAGATATGCTCGAACTGGTCCGCGATGCGTTCCATCTGCGGCACAGCCACGACCTTCGAGTCAAAACTGATCTCCATACTAAGCCCATTGCCCTCATCGAGCTGGCACATCACCATAACCGCGTTTGGGTTATAGTCGTCCAGTTTCTCGTTAGCGGAGCCGATCTTGCTCAGACAAAATGGCCCGTTGACGTTGTCTATATTGTCTCGACGAGGTGCAGGCTGTACCACAAGAAGAGTGTTAAACCGGCTCCCCCGATCTGTGTCAGGATTGATGTGCCGGATATCTAGCAGTTCCGTCTGCTCGTACGCAATCATATCAATCGCTTGTTGTTGAATCGTACGGAGAAAACTGTCGACGGTTTCCTTGGGGTCGAACTTGATTCTTATTGGGAGTGCATTATTAGAGGGGCTATGATTTGGTCTACGCCTGGTAGAGAGCCCTGCCTTCCAGTGACCATTGCGCCGAATACTACGTCGTCGGTGTCTGTATAGTTGGCTGTCAAAAATAGCCCACGCCGCGCGTATCACTGAAACCCGTTAATAATTACACGAAGCTTCAAAACTTTTGTAAAGGTCCACTACTTACAGGTTGAAGCCGTTGCATCCCGCTTTGGCCAGGCAAAGCCCTCAAACTCACGCCTTACCGTGCTGTCTGCTTTAGGGAGGTAATCGTCTCCCGGGAGAGCTGGGAAGGGAACTGCTTCGGAGTCGGCGAATTGGGCTTTCCAGTAGGCTCGGGCCTTGTCGGTGTCCATGTCCAAGACCTGCTTTACAAAAGCCTGGAAGGGGGCAAAGGGCGTCTTGGTAACCTGTTGTCCGGCATAGACTCTGGACACTTCCTGGATGAGGAGATTGGTCGAGTACCATCGTAAATGGCATGGTGTTGGGTAAGGAGACAGTAGGTACCATCTTCAACAATAGCGAGGCGCGTGACAGTGGTACCCAGGCCCATGGGTTGTTTGTCTTGGTGGATGTAGGATGATACTGTAGCTGCATCGTCGATTTCCCATTCCAGGTCCTCCTTGACCTCAATCTGTACCAGGCCTTCCGTAGGCGCATCCACAATCCGATAGCGCAGAATCGGGGCTGTAATACGACTGACTTCTTCCCATGCTCTCCTGAGGCAACAAGGCTCTGCACCGTACACAGTGGCCCAATATCAACTTCTGGCGTATTACCAGCCTGACTTGGCCTGTGTAATTGATGGTTTGTCTACTCTGTTACCAATGGCGCCATGTAAACCAGTCAAGGACACTGGAAGACACTGTGTATGGGCAAGTCCAAGCCGTCCTTCCTGCATCCTTCAGTGTAAATGTCACGAGGCGAACGGCAGTGACTGAATTCAACCCAGCTTCGAGGAGATCGTGGTCCGATGGAATTTGATTGACGGGATGATTCAAGAAATCAGACCTCATGTTTCCACGTTCAATAATCCCCGAGAATTGAGACCTACTCGAAATCCCACGAACTATGTCTATGCTCCCTGCCTCCTTGGCTTACATCCTCTGATTGCTGTTCAACTCCCCTTCAATTATCGCCCTAGATAACATTTCGTCTATTGAATCTCATCTTAAACAGTTCGCCTTTTCCAAGACCATGGCTCAGCGCGAGTTTCCCTGGCATAGATACCTATAGACAGAGATGGGTGCCTAGAGCTACCTACCTAGGGCTGAAGGTCACTAAGTGAGTCATAGCATCCACCGGTTCCACCCGCTGTAGGTATCCGCAGTGGCGAAGATTCTGAGTCCAAATCCAGTAGATAAAGTCATGTACTTCCTACCAGAGTAGACTTAAGGCATATCGCGTTTATATTCCTGATTAATCTAACTCCGCAGCACAGCACAATTTGAGGTAACGATGCCACCCACAAACATCGCTTTAATAACATGCAGCACGCGACAACCGCGCCTAAACCCCTTCATCATAAATTACATCCACGACGTCCTACAACAAAAGCTCCCCTCCATCTCCGGCATCGGCATAACCCTCTCAATAATCGACCTATCAGACCAGCATCTCCCACTCTACAACGAACCGGCTGTCCCCTCTCACCTCCCCTCATCAAATCCAACACCACACTACAAACACGAACATACCCGCGCCTGGTCAGAATTGATCAAGCAATACGACGCATTCATCTTCGTCACGCCGCAGTATAACTGGAGTATACCGGCCGTTCTGAAAAACGCGCTCGATTATTTGTTTTATGAGTGGAGGGGGAAGAGCGCGGGGGTTGTTACGTATGGCGGGCGGGGAGGCGGGAAGGCAGGTGGGCATTTGCAGCAGATTCTTAGGGGTTTGAGGATGAGGCCTGCGGTATGTATGCCGGGGTTGGTTGTGAAGGGTGATATGTTGGAAGGGTGTCTGGCCACAGGCACGTTAGCTGAAGATGTACTGATGAGGTGGCGGGAGGCTGGTGTTGAGGAGCAGGTCCAGGGAATGTTCAAGGAGTTAGTTGAGGGATGTCGATAAACACAAGATGAAGAGACAGGGCATAGGTGGTCTGTCGCTGTTCAGCTTTCTTGTATGTTCCTTCCAGATTTTTTGACATGACAGGTTCCTGATAGTACAGCTGAGAATGCAATATCACATCACTATACCTCCAGCGTAACCATTACAGTCTCCCAAGACCCCACGTTAATTGGACGTCGTTCTTGGTGATATATTCCCTTTGCTCATTCTGACTCGTTTTCTCACCTCCAGCCTAAACTTTGTCAGAAGGACTCCCAAGATATGTTCGCTTTTGCATCCATCGCGCCGTTTTAGCCGGGTGGAAGACGTTCTTGCTAGAGGAATCCCGTTACTCTCTGGGAAAAAGAGGTAGATCACAAGGTCACAGATCAGTCATCCTCAGTCCGTCCATACCATATCATATCATCATAAAGCTCATAGTAAACAAAGTGAACTCGCTCGGTACTATAAAGCAAAAATTCATAGCAGCATAAACAATCTATTCGTCCATACAATGGTACTAAACCCTGTCAACCTCCACGTCCGGATCGTTGACAGGTCACGTTTCCGCTCCGAGGGCGGGTTGGTAGGATGTATAATGGCAGTCTCCAATCTCCAACATCTACTGTGCCCTCCTCACCATAGACGCAATATCACCAGCCCCAGGCCTACTCTCATCCACAAATCCAAAGCGCTGATACAGCGGTGCCCCGGCCTTACTCGCGTCAACGTACAGCGCAGCGCCATCTTTATCCGCCATGTCGCAGCCCCATTGGAGCAGCATTGAACCTGCTCCGTGGCGCTGATAGTCCGGGTGTGTTGCTAGTGTGTCGAGGTCTGTGCTTCTTGTTAGCAGGGTAATAAGGAGATGGGGGAGTGTGGAGCTGGAAAGTAAATACAATAATGGCTAATCCCACCCATCAATCGTACCCGCTCACTCTCCTCCCTCACAAAGAATTTATCGCACTCAGACCCCGGCATATCGTCATGCCAAGGCGGATACCGCTGTCCTCGTTCCTCAGGGGTTGAGGTATCCCATTTTGCGTAGGCGACTATGCGGCCTTCGCCTTGTTTATCTGGTGCAGGGACGGCCGTGTCGATGACTTTGATGTACTTCTGGAACGGCTTGTTCTGTAGGTCGTTGCTATTTGCTAAATCCCACCAGCTTCGTACGCCGGGTGTATCGGGCCAGAGACGGCGGAGGGCTGGGTCTGTGAATGCTGCGAACCAGATGGTTGTTAGGGTGGGGATGTCTGTGGGATTGACAGGGAGGAGTTTTAGGGTTGTTGGTTTGGATGGCATTGTATGAGTTTATGGAGTGGAATCTCTAGAGTAGCAAGATGAGTGGTTCATTCGGTGGGAGAAAATAGACGGACGAACTTATTAGTTGTTGCATGAGATAGGTAAGCAAGCCATTTAGACTAGGCTTCGCTGGCTTGCGCGGCGTTCGGGGTAAAGCTGTAGATCGGCGGATTTTGCCGATGGGGAGTCTAGACCGCAAATCAACAGGCTGCACGGATCTGGGCTAGTTTATCTATTCTATAAGCCTCGGTGCTCTGATAATTGAACGCCATTGCGGGGACCCAATCTCAAGCTCGTTGTACTACGACGCTCTATTTATGCTTGGATGCAGTATTGTCCTTGCGCAGTCTCATCTGGTGGCCTCAGGAAAGAGCAATCACCAAGAGGAATGTTGGTTTCGACCTTCAAGAGTTACTTTGACATCGATAGGTATCCAATCCATACAATAATGAGGCAGGCTCGATAGTTCCCGGTCACGAACACGTTGAAGGTCCCATCGATCGCTCACGCCAATCAATAGATTCTTAGCTGCTAAAGCCCATGCAGGAGGACGGTTGGAAGTACACTGGTGGACTCTCCTAAGCGGCGTGAGAGCTATGAGAACATAAGAATGGAAGAACCCTTTCACGAAAGAGGAGGGTACGGTCCAGTCCCGTCGGCCTTGAGTCGCACCTACTATTTCCAGTTGAGGCGCCATCGCGTCACAAAGGAAGGGGCGACCAATACTCCTCGAAAGAGGGAAGCACGACGTTCCCAAGCTGGTCGCACCTGCCATTCGCAGCGCTGTCATGATGTCCGAGGAAGGAGCAATCGACTGACGGCACCTTCCCTAGGATCTGGATTTGTGTATCACGAATCAGGAAGGGGCGACTGTTGGCCCGGGCACAGGGCGCATAGTACCGACATGGCGACTAAAGTCATCCTAGCGAGGATCTCTCATCAGCGATACACAAGGTCTGCCAGAGAGGTGCATATCGCTCATGCGGGGGTCGTCAGTCTTCCAATGGAAACATAGACTGCTGTCCAATAATAGATGCACAAGCCATCGCGGTTTGTTTGTTGATGACGGCCTTACCTCCACGGCGAATGAATCACGTTATAGATATTATGTACCAGGCAGAAACATAGCAACGTGCATATGGAAGCAGGTCAGTATAGAGTTTTCCCAGGCTGGATGATCCGCTCCCGCCCGCAGCCGCACGGAGTGCCGAACCCAGCCCTACGGATCTACTGAGAGTATAGAAGTATCACAATGATCGCCATAATTTTCATTACCCATTATCAATGTTGCCAGTTCATATTCCTTTCCTCCTTTGCTGGTTCGAATCCGGCGACAAAGCCCGTACTAATTTCGCTAGGGAATCCCTACCATCTATGCGAGGGATAACGAAGCCTTTCTCTCCTTGCAAGATTGTGCTGGGCGGACGTCACTCTTAGGGCTGCATTAGGCAGCATAATATCCCTTTCATCTGGTCGGAGTTGCTGGGATGATTGCGTGCATCAACAAAGACATCACCATCAGCGATCATTGTGTCAGTGGCGATCCGATCGAGACTTGGATGGGCCATTGCGAATAAATTGGGTACAACAATTGCGGAGAAACGGGATACGGCCCACTTTCGCACCCATCAGAGTGCACCACGACACTCAAGCCCTTAAAAGTAGATGTATTGCACGAGACTAGTCGATTCCATCTTTTTGTTTATCCCTGGCAGGAACAGAAGATGTCATCACAGGCACAGCGTCATAGCGCAAGGTCAATGGTAAATTACAGTATTGGGGTTGCAGCTCGGATCTCGGAGCAATCCTCCGGAGAAACAAAGAGCCAATGGGATCAAAGAACGACGGCGCAGCGTGGCGCAGGATGGCGGTGCAGTCTGCTCTGATTGGCGGCCTTACCAGGCGCTCGTCACGCTCGTCACAGCGAAGATTCCAGACGAAAGAGATGAAGACTCCTTGCTGGATAATGACACAATCATGTAGAGTGAAGTTATCTGATTTGGTGACTTGGATTAATGAAGGAATTCACGTAATCATAATGAGAGCAGTGTTGAAGTAACATATGAAGAGTAAAAGATAAATAAAGAACGGAGATACGGAGCCAAGTGAGGCAGGCTTGGCATACGTACATAAGAACAGTCAAGCCTCGCCCTGCCCGTCCCAAGAGTTGCTTCTCCTTCCCAAGACTTTCTCATCTCTTCTTATCTTCCATCTCTCATCTCACTCTCAGCCTTGCGCTTCTTTCCATCTTCCACCTCAAACCGACCATCGATTTTTGGTCTTGAAATACATGCGTGAGTACTCCCTTTCTCTATCCTCGTATTCATCGCGAATACGAATCTCCACCATCTCCATCCATCCCTGTGTTTGCCTCACTTACAAGCCCTGGAGATGTGTTGAAGATTTTTGCTTGAACTGTCTTCAGAACTTTTGATCGATCGTTTCTAATTATCTATTCTAGACCGGATTCGTTCGTGGGCGAAAGCTCACGCCTCGACTGCCTCCGCCTCCCAACCCCAGACCTCTTCCCCAGAAGCAGGCGACCGGCCTGACGAACCCGATATACGTAACCAAAATGGTCAAGTGAATAAAGAAGCCGGTGGCCCGGAGACGTGTGCACCTACCGATGAACAACCTCCCAAGCAGGGTCTCGTCCCTCGCATGAAAGCCGGTAGCGTTCGTTTCGTTCGCCACACCAAGACAGCACTATGCCACAGCTGGGTCAACGTCCTACTGGTCTTCGTACCGGTCGGAATCGCCGTTGAGGCTATCGGCCTCAATGCCAGCATCATTTTCGCAATGAACGCGGTCGCCATTATCCCTCTTGCCGGATTACTGAGCCATGCTACCGAGTGCGTGGCCAGCCGTATGGGTGACGCTATTGGAGCCCTTCTGAACGTCACATTTGGTAACGCCGTCGAATTGATCATTTTCATCATTGCTCTTGTCAAGAATGAAATTCGTATCGTCCAGGCCTCTTTGCTAGGATCTATCCTAGCGAACTTGCTTTTGATTCTTGGAATGGCCTTCCTCTTTGGTGGTCTCCGCTTCCAGGAACAAATTTATAACAGCACCGTTACCCAGATGAGCGCTTGTCTACTCAGTTTGGCTGTGATGAGTTTACTCCTGCCTACTGCGTTCCATGCGTCTTTCGCCGACACCGACAACGCCGACCGTACTACGCTCAAGGTGTCTCGCGGGACCAGTGTTGTTCTCCTCTTGGTGTACATTCTGTACATTCTTTTCCAGTTGAGAACTCACTCCTACCTCTACGCCAGTATTCCTCAGCAGATCATCGATGAGGAGTCACACCCCGGTCTTTTGGCTGATTTCATGGACTCTTCATCCGACTCGTCCAGCAGCTCTTCCTCGTCTGACTCTGACGACACGACCACATCCTGGAAGACCGCTAAGCGCATCAAGCGTGCGATGAAGTACAGAAAGCATCGCAAGGCTAGCGTCAGTTCTCGCAACACTGCCTCTCCTGAGACAGTCCAGAAATCGTCTACCGTCGATGTGTCATCCTTGCCTCCACTCAAAACAAGCTCGACAAGTGCTTCTAGCCCCAATCAACGCGACGAGACTGGTTCCTACATTGGCGACAATCTGAACGAGAAGAACGATCCCTTGTCCAGAGATTTCGGTGATGATGGTATCTCCAACGCCGATGCGATGACCACTATTAGCCGATCTGATGCACCGCAATCGCGTGATTTCGGACAAGGTTCTTCTATCCGCATCGACGAAGGTGACAAGAAATCCAGGCGTGAACGGAAGAAGGAACGCAAGGCCAGAAAGGATAGCAAGGCCCAGCGTCCCCCTCTACCGCATCCAGATGTTCAAGCTGCTCAGGCTGCTCAAAACAACCGCGTCGCCGCTCTATCTGTCGAACAAGGTGAGGGATCCGACATTCCCCGGAAGTGGTCTCCCTTCCGCCCTGGTCTACCGTCTCTGTTGTCAAACACTGTCTTCAATAATCCCCCGATAACGACTCAAGACCCTATGGGCAACCTAACTGGCTTGCGACGCACGCACTCGCTGCCTTCGCTTGCTCAACGTCCTGCCCCTCAACGACCAGCCCCCGTGCGTCCTCCCCCTGTTGGAAACGCCGTTCAATTTGCAAGAGTTGCTGCCCGCCAACCAGCGGCTGTCACCCCTGCCGGCACTACTCAGGAAACCCAGGAACATGCGGAGCCAGAGATGTCGCGCACTGCCGCCGTCGTCATGTTGCTCTTGTCCACTGGTCTTGTCGCAGTCTGTGCTGAGTTCCTTGTCGACGCTATCCCTGAGATGATTGAGAGCTCCAGCGTCAGCGAAGCTTTCATCGGTTTGATCATTCTGCCCATTGTCGGTAACGCCGCAGAGCACGTCACTGCCGTTACCGTCGCCACGAAGAACAAGATGGATCTGTCAATTGGTGTTTCGGTCGGAAGTAGTATTCAGATCGCAATATTTGTCACTCCACTCGTTGTCATTCTCGGTTGGTGCATGGACAAGGACATGACACTCTACTTCACCATCTTCGAGACCATTTCGCTGTTCGTTACCTGTTTCGTCGTCAACTTCCTTGTTCTCGATGGCCGCAGTAACTATCTTGAAGGTTCGCTACTTATTGCGGCATACATCATCATCAGTGTTGCCGCGTTCTTCTACCCCGACAATGATCATGCCAGCGGTCTCGGTCAAGCTGGTTAAGTGGTGTTACAACACACTGACTGGTTCAAAACCACCTCCGGTATTTTATGGCAGCCTGATTGCAAGCTAGCTGAGCTGCTGCATCTTGTGTTGATAACATTGCGATGAGAGTCGGCTCGTCAAGGTGCCATTATTTGTCCCTTATGGACTTTTTGCTGTTTTATCTAGTTTTGTTCCTTTATCTATCCTAAATTGGAATCACAATTACAAATCGCTTTTGCAGTGATATTCTTAAGACTCAAGTGCCCTCGTAGACGTGTGTAGCCAGGATTAGCTGCGTAAACAGATATCGGTCTGGAAAGGGAACACCCATATTCCTTCATCGGGCAAGTACGTAGCTCGGGCTCCCTTTCCGGGCCTCACCTCATGTTAATCAGTCTCCGAAGCCACTCTGCGCAACCGCAATGGCTAAGCTGCGGTTGATATGGACCTCCAGTCTCCTCACATTTCCATTGGCTGTTCTATAAGGTTTTTGTAGAATTTTGGTCGGGGGGGCGCCCACGAAAGAGCACCTCCTCCGGCGCGGATATATATTTTCGCAACCGACCTTCAAGACCCCTACACAACTTTTACAACCAGCATTACTACGTCAAGCTCTGGAACGAAAATGCAGATGCCTGACAATCGTCACAAGACTTACAATCGCACCCGATGACACGCGATAGAATACGCGATACAAAAGTTGGACACCCACCACAACGCAACAAACTGGATTGTGGCTCAGGTCTCGCACCAGCCATATCTTGGCGACAACAACACAGCCACTGGAGAAACTACACGTGGCTTGACCGAAAATGCCTCAGACTGAGGGAGGCAGAGACGGATGCTTTTGCCTTGCACCATCTCCACCGTCATCTCAGCGCTATGGATCAGTTTGATTGCTCATGAATCAATCTGGATCCTGGAGTCTCCAGCCATACCGTGGCTGATGCTCACTGGAGCGGTGTGTGGCTGGTGAGGGGCACCGAATCCCCGATTGGCTGGCTATTTGGAGGACAAGCCACAGCTGCAGCCCCTGTGTGGCGCCAAGACTTTTGGCGCTGCGCCTGAGGCCGCCGTTTGGGATAGGGCTGGTCTTGATACAGCGCATTGCTGGATGAATTGGAACAGTATCACGTCGTCGGTTACAATGATAAGACATCATTCTCAGTTGATTTGCCAGTATTTCCCCTCAGTATCAGTCTCACCCTATCTGTACGACACGACCAAGCCACAGGAGAAACCGTTGGCGGCTGCTAGTTCTCGTTAGGGCACTTTTATGCTGCTGCCTAGTTGCTGTATCTCCATGCTCGATCTGCACCTGTACTATTTTCTCTAGCCACGCCGACTATTGACAGGGTGGATGCACCCGTTCTTAGCGCCGGCTCTGCCTGTCTCGTGTTGTGGCAGCCGTTCGCTGACGAATGGCTGTGCAGGCCTTGCCTTGTAGGGCCCGCGGCCAGCGGTAATTTCGCATTGCGGATTCGATGTCGACTCTGGTGATGACGGTGATGGGTCTCATCATCTGTTTAGTAGTTTCTACACGTATCACTATGCAGATTGCAGCACAGGGGTTCAGGAGCAAGTGAGCAAGTGAGGCTGGTGGGGGTTACTATTCAGGGAGCCTAATCTATGCCCCTCCATCGTGAGGTGGGAGCATTATTTAAAGCGCGACGTTGTCGTTTACTCTCACTCACACCATCTGTGTTTCTCTCACTGTCCACCCCTCTGTTCTATCCTACTATCTGTCCTCTACATTCCATTACTCGAAAGCGACCAAAGATGTCCTACTACGGCGAATCATCCGGCTACTACGGCGGCGAACGCCCACCCTACGAGCGTCCTCCCTACGAACGCCCCCCATACGACCGTCCCCCCTCAGACAGACCCCCCTACGACCGCCCTCCCTATGAAGGCTCCCGCTCCTACGACTCCCGCCCACCATACTCGCCCGCCCCTCCCTCAGCCCGACCCCCCCAGTACCCCCCTCCCCCCCTCCCCATCGGCTGGATCCAAGAATGGGAACCCTCTGCCCGCCGCGCCTTCTATGTTGAGACCTCCACCGGACGCGCGGAATGGACGCTCCCTGAGGCTTTGACGTACGGCGAGGCATCCCGCGGCGGACCCGATTACTACGCTGCTCCCCCTCCCCCGGCGCCGTATGGCGAATCCCGTGGACCAGAGGGGTACCCGCCTCCTGGACCTGAGTATGGAGGTGGTTACGGAGGCGGCGAATACAGCGAGCACAAGGAGAAAAAGGATAGTGATACTGGTAAACTTCTTGCTGCTGGTGCGGCTGGTCTAGCGATCGGTGGTATTGGCGGAGCGATCTTGGGACATGAGCTTAGTATGTTTCTTCCTTTCCCATCCCCCATTGCACTTTCTATGTATGGATCTGGGCTGTGCTAATGTTATGTTTTTTTTCTGTAGCTGAGGACGACAACGAGGAAGAAATCCGTGAAGCCCGTGAGGAGGGTTACGAGGAGGCCCGCGAGGATTTCTATGAGGAGCACCATGATGAGCCGCATTATTCGGACCATGACTCTGACTAAGGAGAGTCTTTGCATCTTGCCGAGTGATGGAAATTAGTGTTGGAGGTTTCTGGGTTCGCCTTTACTCTTTATATTGACATAGCGAGAATACTGTCTTGAATCATTGGATATTTTCGGGCTTACGTCGGGCTTGTGATCTCCCTTATCACGCATTACTAGTAATATAGAATCCGGGGACCGCGGGGGTGTTTCAAGAGTAAATCAAATTGAGTATCACAGGCTCAATACGGAGCATAGACTACAGAGTAGACAATACATAGAAGGACCTGAAGACGTCAATCTGTCCTCATCTCCATGTTCCCAGTCATGTTCGCAATTTTCGAGCGAAGGAAACCCCAGACCCACACCAGCTCTTTTCCTCTCCGTTCTATCCGAGCTGCTGGGACGACCATCTCAGATTGGGATACGAAGTAAACAGTTAATGAAGAATGTCCTTCTTGTACTTCCCCAAGTCTATCCGGCTATCTAGATAGTAAATGACTACCTTGAATTACAGACATCTTATCCCCGATGAGACTTCGTTGATTATAAGGTTACTGCACAGTGACCTCAACCAGGAACAAAGCAACAACACCAACAACGAATGCAAGGGATACCACCAGGTGGAGTCTCAGCCCCTTACATATATTATCCCCTTTCCTCAAAATCCAAGCAACAATATGACATAATAACCCCGAAACACCTCCAAAACACCCACCCTGAAACATCCCCGCTGATCATGATGTAAACGTCCTCACCCCTGGCGTCGATCCACAATTAAATATCTCCACCGCACCAAGGTACTGGACAAAAGATTATAAATAGCGCTGCTCTTGCTGTTTCCCCGCGATCGGGAGCGCTATACTAGCTTACCTGACTTTGTGAATCTACGGTTCGAGCTTATATTTACTGTTTATCCTACCTATTGATATTGAATTGAGATCGGTTGACACCGGATAGTCAAGATGGTCGTTTACGTATGAAACCCACTTAATCTCTACCGCTGTTGTTTATTCTCCAGGCGAGTCAGGAGAGTAGAGATCGCATGCTAAGATGTTGAATCTTCGACAGGGGATTATGGTCGGGTATCTCGACGAACAAGCCTATACGAAGGTTAGCGATAGTATCGAGGAGACGTACGCCACTCTATTCATTCCAATCAACCGAACCAAACCTTTAAGCCATCTTCGAGACTAATTGAGATGCAACCACAGAATCAAATCCAAATTCGCCGAAAAAGGCGCAAACATACAAGAGATGCCGCTCCTCGCGACGCGATCGAATCCACCGAGTCATTTTACGCAGTATGTCCATGCATGGTTCACCTTTTATCTTCGCTTCTCCAGTTTCTTTTCGTACCTCTTATTACAAAGAGTGTTGGGACTAATTATTCTGACGCAGGTGGAACTTCCCCGACGGCACGAGCGCAGATGAAATCAGAGAGACTGTGCAGTTTCCCAGGGGCGTGTTCTTTCTCGTTGATGAGGCGCCGGAGAGGTTATAGGGTGTTGTATAGTTCGGGGAAACGAGTGGGCTGGGTTACCTGTTGATTGAGCATGGAATTTTGTACTTTGTGACTTGGAATATTACTTAAGAAGAGACTAGGGAGTTCTGGCTATGATGAAGGCTTCAAGACCCATGTCTATTCCATGACGGGAATCGAAGGGAGAGGAAGACTTGTAACAGTCGTCTTGTGGACTGCTTTTGTGATACTTTTGAGACAAAGAGCCCTGTTACGGGATCTCTTAGGGTCTTATCTGCCTGGTGGCAGTAAGTGGAGTAAAGGAGGTTTTACCACAGGGGTTCATTCACATTCGCAACCAAGTCTTTGATAAATGCTCGTTTTTGCTATTCGATTTGAATTCGAGTATGAACCAGAAGGCCTTTGTCGTTGTGGTATAAAAGCTGTACAAAAGCCCGAGTGGGACGTGGTTTCTGTTAGAAACAATAGCAGGATCAATGAATTGGGGGAAGGGGGCGCGAATCCGACTGTTAACATGAAACAATTATAAAGAAAACATTGGAAATGCAGGATATGATCACTCTATAAAGTCAAGCAAACTTCCATTACCTTCCATGACTTTCCATTAGCTTCATCGTCACTTAAAGATCCTCGAGTAAACGACCAGCTTCGTCCACCAACCTTTGTTACTGTTTCAGACTGATTCAACACACCCCGGAGTCCATCGCATTGTGGAAATTGGAATCTGGCGTCCCGGCAGAGAGAAAATGGGCAAGCTCGAGGAGCTGGAAGCAAGGTTAGAAAGGCAAGAAACCCAGATACTGGATCTCCAACGAGAAATGCAAGACATTAAGGACAGACTTCCTTTCAACATGCCAGTGCCCAAAAAATCCTGTTTCCCCGACACCGAGCCGTTCCAACACCACTTTCTCTCCACATATAAGCGTGACAAGCTGGGTGCTGCTGACGAGAAGGATGAGGCCTGGATTCAAGCGGGTAAACGGTACATCAGAGAACATGATAGCCCGTGTGGAATGTCATGCCTGAAATTTGTCCGGTGCCGCTGGGGTGTTGACTGCAAAGTCTTTGACTTTTGTTCAGACGATGCTGAGCTTTATCAGTTTGGTAAACGTACTGACCACTGGGTATTTAAGGTCCTTTACGGGGTGCACCCAATTACTGCACGTGGAATCAGTGAGAGGAGATCGATACTGTGATTATTGGGGGAAAGGCTGCTTGCTAACTGGTTATAGATTACGATATCACCCTGAAAGCTTTGAATATGCATGCCCGGGATGTTGCAGACACTTGGCGCCAGGTGACTGATGCATATGAGGAAGCCTTTCAAGTTTTCGTAAAGACTTTGGAAGATCACGACTACCAGCAAGACTGGTTAGTCGACGCGGAGTCCCCGATCACCGCGGCATATGAAGCCTTCCAAAAGGCTGCCCGCAGCGAGGTTACCCCTGTCTGCCCTTGAACAACTCACATCTGGCTTGACAAGGCCATAAGCCTGTAGCGGTGAGGTTGTCTATTCTCAGACGCCGGCTCTAAGTGCCTACTATTACCTATTATTGGCAGTGCTTTATACATGGGATCTGAGCCCAACGTAGCTCGCCCGTCTCGTAGTCCGGTTCCATTCTAACTGCAATGGCATTATCATAAAAATAAGGCCCATTATCCAAGCCACGGCTAAAATTTGTGATCGGATCTTACACAGTAGCTTTCTTTGGGGTGTAGGATAAAGACAAACGAATCAACAAACAACTGCCCACCCAGGCTACATTGATTAAAATGCTGCCCCAGACACCCAGTTTCCTGACATCGTTTCAACTCCCTCTCTCTCTCTCTCTCTCTCTCTCTACCAGTAAATCCCTATCTGCGCAACTGTTTTACGGCGCAAGGCTTCCCTTCGATTCCCTGTCCTTCGCGAACCTCACCTCGCCTCCAACCACGCACTAGTACTTGACGGTCCATAGATATTACTTTTAGCGATAGCAACAAGACGCCATCCGTACTGCCCAAGGTTGCTGCAACCTCGTACCACATTTCGACAACGACAAGATGACGAAAGGCCAAAGTTCAAACAACGAAGAGCAACGCGAAAGCCGAGAAGTCTCCCATAGGAACAGCCCTGAGGATGCCCTATCAGGAAGCCTCGAGAGGTCACTATACAGCGTTGTGTACGCTAAAGAGCTCGAAGGTGGAAGCGAGAAGGAAACAATCCAGCAAGCAAAGGCCGCGCTAGAGTCTGCGCGATACGACGACGAAATTGATGTCCAAGACGCCCATCACGGTTATATCGCAGCCAATCCTGAGGGACGAAAGTATATCGAAACCATGGATGAGGTCAGGATAGCCAGGTCAAATCTCGCAGGGCTGAAAGAGTTAGTGTCAAAGCTGCAGCCGAGGAACGAGGTCCTGGAGCAAGAGAACAGTGAACTGAAGCGCATGGTCGAAACACTGAGGAGCGGTTGCGATGACATCAAAAAGATTCGTGAACGCTTCATCTGTGTCCATAGACGGGATCATATGGGGGATAAAACGCCAGGGAACTGGAAGATTATCACAACTGGTAACGATGTTGCCCACGGGGGTTATTGTTTTCTCGACGCGGACTTTTACCACCAGTATGTTCCCGGTTCTCGTCGCGACATCCATGTGTATAAGAGGCTATACGGACTGTCGCCTTTGGAAGTTATACGTCTCGGTAGGTCTTACATCGACTTCGAATATCTTCATGATAATAACAAGATCATATAGAAGACTCCGAGACCATTGGAGCACTGAACAAGCACGCAAAATGGGTCGCCAATGACGCCAGGGAGGTTTCTGATGCCTACAAGGAGGCCTTCGACAAGTTCATCCATCGCTTGAAACAAGACATGCCGGCAAAAGGAGGGATGGGGAAAGACGGATCGAGGATTCGCGTTGCATATGAGAAGTACCAGGATTTGAGGGTCAAAGCCGTGGACGACTACGAACGAAAACAGAAGGCAAAGCCCAAAGTTCAAAATGCGTCTTATCAGAAGTAATGTATTTCTGTGCCGCTCTAAAAAGGAGAGGGAATTTTGGTATGATATACCTACCTCCGACATGGGTGGCCCTGGGTCCCTTGGTGTTTTGGGTAGTGTACTAAGTTTTCTTTTCATGTGGACTTTCAACTGTATGAATGGAGTGTTGGGCATATAGCGCAAGTATGAATAGTGATAGATAGATGTATTCAAGCTTATTGAGAAGAGGCTGGCGGTGACCCCTCAGGTCTCTAATAGTACAGGCCAATTGCATTTCTTTCAACGGAGCCCATTATTACCTATGTATCCAGCAAGCCAGAAATGAGATCCAACTACCGCAAGTCTTCTGTTTATTCAGGCTTCTTCGTTACATGATAGAGCGGGGGTCGCGGGAATTGAAGTATCTTAAGCCCAACAGTGTCGTGCTGCACCACCCTGGCTGTCTCGTTACCCACCCGTAGCAAGCTGATACCTCTGCACGCGCCTTGTGCGCTTCCCTCTAAAGACATATGATTTCCCATAGTCAACGATATCGATCGCATCTCATTTGGAGCCATGCTGAACTCGGAGGGCCTAGGGGCCAACCGCTGTTACGCTTATCACTAGAGCAATGGAATAAATCGATTCATGAACAGCATAAGTATGGAGATCAAATTACGAAGTTCAGGTTCCCTTCAGCGCTGCGTCTACTGCCGTCTGGACGTCGTCCTTGGTGCCATCCTTCTTGATCAGAACGCTGGCCATGACAGCCTGAGTACCGCCGTTACCCTCGCGCCAATCTCTGATCCAGCTAGGAACCTTTCCTGCATCAACAAACCACTTTATACTTGGTATCAGGCCCTGATTTCATAGTAAGCCGACGCTGAGAAGGAACGGGTCACAAGGTCGAGGCATCTTCCTTCCTTTCATACTCCAATGTCTCCCACTGCCACTTGTCCGGCTGCCATGAGGACCCAGAAAGTTTCCCAGTGGACAAATCGACCTTGGTCACTGTTCTTGCGGTCGCACTCAACAATGGGAGACAGCCGCCAACTCTTTGAGTACACGTCTGGTCGATGACTGTGAGTTGAGAACTAGGTTTCACTTGGTGCTTATGCGTCTTGGCAGAAATAATGAGACCTTGCGTCTCGCCGAACGTCATGGAGAGTTCAACGTTGACTCCATAAAGGCTGCCGCTGCCAAGTCAATCGGCAGGCGTAGGGATCATGTCAAATCCTCACCAAACTGGCAGAAGGAGGCTTTAACCGCGTCATCCAAATTACCATGCACGATGATACTGAGGTCCTCGCTCGGCTCCCTATCCTTCGCCTGTTCCAAAAGGCTTGACGGTGGCCAGCGAGGTGGCGACGTTGGCTCTTCTCCGCGCACATATATGACAGATACAGATTCTGCCGACGCTATTCGGCGACCCGCACTGAAAGAGATGGCTTGGTTGAAAGCGCATGGCCGTTCGCGCTTTCCATTCGAGCGAGCCTATCGCGAAGGTATAGGGTATCAACTATCAGCCCCGAGCGATCATGAGCGATCCCTCGAAAGATACCTCGATATTGCTCCAACTTTGCTTCCTTCAGGTGATGCCGTGACCAAATGGCTGCGCCTTGTCCTTCGGCATCCAGACCTGAACCCAAACAACATCTTTGTTTCGGATGACCTCGACATTGTCGGCTTAATTGACTGGCAACATGCATCCGCTCTCCCACTCTTTCTAGCCGCAGGAATTCCAAAATTCTTCCAGAACTACGAGGACCCGGAGTCGCTCACTTTTCAGCCCCCAACGTCTCCCGACCTAACTGGCTTGGACGACGAGGGAAGAGCCAGCGTTCTAGAATATTTCCGCCGGCGCCACACACACTTCTTCTATCTCGCATTTACGCAACGATTCAATGAAGATCACTTCTCTGCCAGAGAACATCCAACAAATATGTTCACTCGCCGTATCTTCAGCCACGCGGGTGCGCCATGGGAGGGCAATAACGTACCCCTCCAAGCAGACCTTGTGCTGGTCACAAGAGCGTGGGACAAGTACTCTCATCAGCCTTATCCGATTTCACTCTCTCTAGAAGAAGCCGAGTCCATCATGCGTCTTCAGGATACGCAAGAGGATGTAGACCTTGACCTTAAACGGGCTCGGGGTGCTATTGGCATCAGTGTCGATGGTTGGACTTCAAACGAGCATTATGAGCGTGAGATGACGGATTAGCATTGGCCGTTTGATGATCATGATTAGGAGGAGTAAGCTGCATCTCTATATCAAGGATCTCTGCAAGGATTGCTTTAAAGCATCCAGGTTGGCGGTTCTTCGCCCGCAGATAGCCCTTTGGATTTGTTCGGACTCCTTGTAATCGTTGGATAGAACGATTACAGCATTACCTTCAATTTACAATGCCCTAGGCTGTTTTACCTCCAGTCCGCGGCAGGCCGCTAAGTCTTGCCGTGGAGCCATCTCCGCTCCACTCAATCTGTCCTTGACTGTTTTGTGTGTAGGTCATTGACGGCCTTCTATCGCTGTGAGGGACACCTTGTGACAAACACTGTCACCGATGCAATTTAGTGGCGCGGTGCCTTCTAGGACCAATAAGCTGGCTTTAACCAGAGGATGTTAATAGCTTAATACAATGGCTCCGCATCTTAATGCAGGTCAACTTTATTGGAGATACTCTCGATTCACAAATGCTTTCTTTTTATTAAGACCAGCGGCTTTACTTCTGAACGCACTTTGACAGCATAAGTTATAGAACCGCCTTATGCCTTTGCATATCGTGATAGAACCCAACTGAAGTATTGCGTTTGCGTCCTCTCGGGCAAGGATCAGTACTTCTTGGCAGGAGGCTGTGCCAATATAGAAAAAGCAAACATGCATTGGCCCCTTCTGTGCCTTCATAGGTAGGGAAGCTGCAAGGCTGCAAGGCTGCGAGGCTGTGAGGATAAGCGCCCGGTGTCTCAGCCACGCGTCATCGCGACTTCCGAATCCCAAAGCCGGAAAATGCCCCGGACCTATATCTTTCTCTTCTCATCTTCTCATCTAACAATTCATTGTTTAGCAATGGAGCTGGCGGATCAAAGCGAGCATATCCGCGAGGGATCTCTTCCTCAGTATGAGTCTTCAACTTTCCCTTGACAGGCAACCACTAATCGAAAAACCGAAGAGTATTTGAAGGCCGAACGGAAGGGAGAGAGCGACAAATTCTCCTGGACGCGGACGAGATTATCACGAAATATGGCTTGGACGACCTGCGGAAAGAGCTGCGTATGGGCGCCTTTCTTCTTGAGGATCCCGACCACGTTGGATGGGTCGAGGACTTGACAGATGAAGATATGAAGGCTCTTGAGATGGAAAACAAGCACTTTGGTCTACACTCCAAAGAAATGGCCGAGTACACGCGGGACTTTCCGCATGTTTGTGTTGCTGGAGGCATGTTCTGGTAAGACCTGCGACGTAGGTAGATGCGAAGAACCTATGCTGGATACTAAAACATATTCAACTCAAGGCAATTCCTAGAAATACCAAGCCCGCCGCTCATTTACATCGATGATACAGGCCAACGACTAACTTTGTCGGAACGGATTGCCGTTATGTTCACTAGATATGCATGTACCTATTGGGTTTATTGCATCATTGGCTGCTGGTGCGCCGTCCCTCTTCTCAAACGATACGGACACCGCTTTGCAGCATATTGGGCTGTGGGACTGAGACTGGTAGGCGTTGTTGGGGAGAAGATATATCCAGTGTTGTGGTCGAGAACGCTCACTGCTGGGGTTATTGCAACTGCTAACGGGATGTTCTCCTGTATTATGCCCTTACATATTGTGGAAATCAGTCCAGTTTCACGGCGCGGAAGCATCCTGCTCGCCTGGCATGCGTATGTTGCAGGCCCTGAGAAGGAAACTCAACAACCACACTGACATTATGATGTTGTAGGGCTCGGGGTTATGGGGCCATAGTCGGCACGGGGATCCTCTCTGTAGCCAGCAGAGATGATACGTTCTCTCCATATTGGGGTCTAATTCTGCCCTTGTTTGGCACCGCATTGGCGTCCTTTTTAACTCAAGAGTCGCCATATTGGTATATCAACCGGGGGGAGCCACGGAAAGCCTACACAGCGTTGGTCAAAAGTCGAGGAAATTCTGCACAAGCAAGCCGGGACATGTATCGAATTTACGCGTCCAAAGCGCAAAAGAGACGGTCGCGTGGCCAGGACCCCGAAACATCAAGATATGTCCTACAAGGGCTTGCCATTTCAAGTATTCTTCTACTCTCTGGGTTGGCCCCCGAGATATGGGGAATGCTGATATCATTCTCGTGGGGCCGGATCTACGAGAGCAGCTCCGACCTCCTGAGTGCGAACAATGTCCCAATCATGATCTGCGTTCCGGTGTTAGCCACATGTTCTGCGATAACAGTCGTGTTGATCGAGCGACTTGGACGGCGGCGCTTGATATTAACAAGCATGGCCTTCGTGACATGCACGTTTTTTGGCACCATGGTCTCACGCCAGGAACCCACCGAAGGGTTGAACTCGTTTCCCCTGATCGTCATTCATACTGCCTTTATACTACCTTGTTATATAATGTCTACGGCAGGTGAGGTATATGCAGCAGAGATTGCGTGCTCAGTGGGTCGGGGTACGTGATTCTCTCTACCTCATGCTTTCCACCTCTTTAACGCAACTCTAGAAGCCGCAATGGCTCTTATCCAGACCATCCTTGTTCTGAGAGGTGTGATTTCTGCAAACTGGGTCAACAAGATCTTGCCCCAAGTACCTGATTCCGTACCTGCTGATTACACCCGCGCGGCTCCCGCATCACTGTTCTTGTGAGTCGGCCCATTCCATATATCATGATTACTGAGACTGACCTGCTTCTACCAGCGTTGTACAAGTTGTCTTTGTAGTCATCGTTTGGTTCGTCTTGCTTGAGACCCAGCAACGGCCATTAGAAGACATGCGAACCCCCCTCCACATTCCGATCACAAACCGGTTTATGTATCGCGCCCGGGTGTATGCTCCCTATATGGTCAACCGGTATATACTGAGACGCCGCGTGAAACTGGAGTCATTTGAACAGTCCCGGTATAGCTCTGGGACATTACGACTATAAACCTGTACTGCGCACTGCGTTTTAAGCATCCCGAGGATCAAGTTTCAGCTCAGAGATAAAATAGCATTCTTGGATAATTGGAATGAGATACCGCTGTGACAATCATAAAGGCCACGGTAGCCCCCGTCTAAAAAGGATCCACTGGAGCCGCATCTCCATTATCGCAGACCCCAGTTTGCAGCTAGCGCCCTGATCAACAAGGTAGTTGACAATATCTGGTCGATTTTGCCGAACAGCCTCGTATAACGGCGACTTTCCTTCATAATCCTGCGCATCGATTTCAGCACCCTTTTCCACCAAAAGTCGAATCAACCCGATTGATACCCCCTTCGACGCAATCGCCCTATGGAGCGGCCTCCGCCCATCAGGACAAGGGACATTCGGATCCGCGCCCCTCTCAAGCAATATAGCTGCCTTATCTTCCCTATCGAGTTCAATAGCATACTGCAAAGGCGTCATCCCACCGCGTCCCAGAAGATCCATTCTTGCGCCCACCCCCAGCAAACGCCCCAGCGGCTCAACAGACTCCAACCGCGCAATAACTAAATGGAGCACTGTATTCCCGTTCCCATCCTGTGCATTGATATCAATACCCCGTGCAACAAGAAGATCTAGTATATCCAAGAACATAGTGGAATCACCCGGCTCCGTAGCAAGATGTAATGCCGTTTCATCATGCACGGATGTTTTGATCCATGTATCTGCGCCGTATTCGAGGAGGATTAGGACGGTTTCTGGTGACCCTTGGCGCGCTGCGTGGTGGAGCGATGTATGCCCGTTGATCATCCTGTTTGGATCTGCGCCGGATTCGAGGAGGGCTCGGACGGTGCGCGTGTCAATTGGTTGTTTGGAGGATGATGTTGTGAGGAGGAGTTGGGAGCAGTGGTAGTCCTATTTAGTATCATTTAACCCTGGGACCTTGATGAAAAACAAATGGAGAGAGGGTGTAGGTACCATTGGCAATTGGCTCATGTTACTGGGTATATTGAATTGGTGGCTGTTTGTTAGAGAGATGCCTGATACTGTTCGGGGGCCTAGCGAATCACTGAGTTCAATGTCTTCTGGCATGGGGCGAGCTCCGCTGGCGCATTGTATATCGATGTCCTGTGCTTCATCGGCGGATATTTCCCATTCTGAGACTAGGACCTTTGATGCTTTTGGTCGATCATTGGGCATAGGGCTCAGTAGTCCCTGTATGAAACGTGTTCCCGAGAGCTCTATGCCATGCTGAACAAGCACTCTCTCTGGAAAGCTCGCGCCACCCTGATAGTACTCATCTAGTTCATGAAATCCCGGAAAGGCAAGCTTCTTGGTGAGCAAATAGAATAGAAGGCACCCAAGGGACCAAATATCGACAGCATTAGAGTACTCAGATTCTTTCTTCGTATCGAACAGTAACTCCGGCGCCATATATTCGGGCGTACCAACTCGACTTCTCAGACTGGTCTTCTCAGAGAGGTACTTGCTGACTCCAAAGTCTGCGATTTTGACATGGATCGGATCTGCTTGGGCGACGAGGACGTTCTGCGGTTTAATGTCGCGGTGTGCTATGCCCATGTCATGCAGGATTTCAATGCCCTCGAGGAGTTGTCCAGCGATAGTTCTGGCGACTTCCTCTGATAATGGCGAGGGGAAGAATTGCTCGATATCTCCGAGCTCGCAGTACTCTAGGACAAGCGAGACGCCATTTGGGATCTCGAACCAGCCTAGGAATTCCACGAAATGGCGTGTATACTTGGGCCTGCTGTTGTTAGTTTCTGCTCGTTCTGGAAATCCATGGAAGCTCATGTTACCCAACACCTTTGGCTATCCTAGCAGCAGCCTCCAATTCCAAACACCTATTTCCACAGCTCCTCTTGTTATGATTCTTGTTCTGAGTCTGATGGTATATTTCTTTCACCACGCGTAACTGTCCGCTTGTGCTCTCATCAAGATAAACATTCTTATAAACCGTCTCCTTGTGACCGAAGAAGCGTTTGCGCGTCCACAGGGTCGTAACTGAGACATCGGCCTCATATGTGACTTCCCTCCTTCGATCGCCAAGGTCCTTGATCTCAAGCTTAAACGGGAACGTAAGTGACTCGAGGAAATCCATATCTAATCGAACAATGACAGTAGACCTGTTATGGAGTCGACGCAGAAGATGTGGTCTGGCGCTGACGTGAGCGGATGCGCCAATTCAACTAGTGAAACGAGGCTGAGATCTACATACCTGGAGCCCTAGGGCGCAGCCTTGCCCGGATAGGATTCGCTATTGATATGCACGTCTAAGCGCCCGGGCGAAGGACCTGTAGGTTGGATTATCGATATTCCAACCCATCGGGCAAGGCTGACTTTGCTGTTCTGGTTTGCGTCAGCCTGCTTGGCTCGCACCGACCCGAATCTCTTGATCCTTCGTATATCGTGTCTTGTCGGATATCTGTGGATTGCTTGCCTTCACATACCAAACGAAGTGCTGCTTTTGAAAAATATGAGACTATTTTTTTTTATCTTACTGAATTCCAACATCGGCATTTGAGCCCTGTTACCTTCCTGACGGCCGATCAAGATGGACCCAGCATCCCTTGGACTAGCCGTGGCAGGCGTGTTAGAGCTTTGTTTCAAGTAAGCGTACTCACCGAAGCCCAGCACCTTGTTCACATGAAAACAATATTCTGCTTCGATCACCACTTACCTCTACCCAGATACGGCAACAAACTCCTTCTCCTCTGCCGCCAATACAGAAGCCTCGACGCCGAACTAGGAGAAACACTCCTAACAATCCAAGCATCCTGGATAAAAATGGACATCCAACTACGCACGCTCCGCAGTCTGTCGAGCAAGCTCGACACTGTACTCCTAACACTCTACCATGACGCGCTTACGCGGTTAGAGGCAAAGTTGTCCAAGGCAGCTGATAGCTTTCAGGTTTTGCAGGCGAAGGCGGGTATGGCGTATAATGTGCATCAGAAGTTGAAGGTTGTTTACTTGAAGAGGGAGTTGAGCCAGATGGTGGAGGAATTTGAGAATTGGCAGAGGAGATTTGATCCTTCTTGGTACCTTATTAGTCGGATTGCGGATCCGGGGGTTGATGGGGAGTTGAAGGATGTTGCTGGGAGGTCGAAGCAAGTACCTGGATTAGATTTCAACACACAGCAACCCTCGTCCGGGTCGTCTCCTTCTTTGCTTCTCGCGCGGATGAGAGAGTCTATCAAGCAGATCGAGTCGCAGGGCGCCGAGACAAGCGAATCTGTATTCAAAGACGCTGCCGCGCTCTGCACCGACATAGTGAAGATTCAAGGCACGAATGCATATCTAGCCAGGTACAAAAACACAAAGCGGCACGTCCTCCTCGACCCAGCAAACAGACTCGCTATTGGGAACAAGAGTCAAAGCCAGATATCACCCGCTACCGCAAAACTCAACATCCGGGACCTCGCCCGACTCCTCCAGCACATCGATTCATCAACATTCCACCTCCTCCGCTGCGCCGGCGTGGTCGAGATATCAACAGAACAAGGGGCCCAATTCCACCTCCTCCTGGAACTACCAGCACCTCTGCAGACATCAACCCCACGAACCCTCCGAACCCTCCTATCCCAAACCCCCAAATGCTCCTTAACCCAACGCATAAAGTTAGCTCAACAGCTCGCCCGCTCCGTAATGTTCGTCCATGCATCAGGCTTCGTGCATAAGAATATCCGCCCTGAGACGATTCTCACATTCCCGAGCGCGAACCCAGCTGCCTCCAATGCTACTTGCAATATGGACATCGATCCGTCATTCCTCATAGGCTTCGAACTCTTCCGCCGGGCCGAGGGAAGAACAGATAAATTTGGAGACCTCGATTGGAGCAAGAATCTGTATCGACATCCGCTGAGACAGGGTTTGTATCCCGAATATCTCTTTGAGATGAGGCATGATGTTTATAGTTTGGGGGTTTGTCTTTTGGAGGTTGCGATGTGGGAGTCGTTTGTTCAGAGTTCGGATCAGCTACTCAACAAAGACCAGTCGCATTACAAGGACAGCGAGAACGAGACGGATTCCGATTTACCTTGGCCTGGTCTAGGGATTGAGGTAGCTCTGCACGAGAAGGATGCGCGCCGTGCGGCGTTCATAGTCAAGGATCGGCTTGTGGAGATGACGAAGGAGGTCCTACCCGCGTTAGTCGGGGATCGATATACGGGCGTTGTTATTGCTTGTCTGTGCTGTTTGGATGATGGTGATGATAATACGTTCCGGGATGCGAAAGGGTTGGGTCTGCAAGATAGAGATGGGATTATCGTGGGAGTGCGGTATATTGAGAATGTGAGTTTTGATCATTGATGGCTGAGGTTGGACATTCTTTGAGATCAATTTCTGATATGGTATGCTATCTATATAGGTTCTCCTTAAGCTGGAAGAGCTGACTATTTGAACATGAAAGATTCCCAAAGAAAGGCCAAAGCCTTAATCACGAACGAACCTTCCCATATGCTCTCTAGGACACAATGGACATAATGAACACAATCAAAAGCCCAAGAATCCACGCAAGAACACCATTAGCCGGTGAGAGATGACGTACTCCTCTATTGGTGGGTGCCGGCTGTTCTGAAGTATCTGTTGTCGTCTCTGAGCTAGACTCCGAGACTTCGTTGGATGCAGTACTAGTGTCGACATCCTCATTATCGCTGTTGGTGCCGTCGCCATCATGGGCCATTTCCTCCTCCCCAGCGGCAGTAGTGGTGGTATCGTTCTCTGAGTCAGGACCATCGTCGTCCGTTCCTTGGCTGTGATCTTCTGAAGTCGAGACGTCTTCCTCATCATCGTGAGAGCTCGATTCCTCTTCGTCATCATGATTGTTGTCATCATTGCTGTCCTCAATGTCCTCGGGGAAACACCTCTCAAACCAACTAGTCTCATGCTCTGGTGGATTTGAGATAGGAATGGTTTCCCACAGCTTCACAAGCGTCTCATTACACGGTCTTATCGCCTTTGCGAAGCTAATGCCGCCAAGATCAACCATGTTAGGGAAATGAACACTACAGGAATTAGTTTTTACTGGCTCAAATTTGGGTGGTTGATATGAAACAATAATAGTTAGAAGAACTGAGGGGGGGATCTCGACTCAATTGACATACCTCTTGATTTCCCCCCATAGCCACACGTCAAGCGCCGTTTCAATCGTAGAGTATATCTCAATCGGTATCGCAGTGTTGAATTCAATTCTTGTGGCAGTCTCGCCTAGAGCAGGGAGGCGTATTCTATCGCAAAGGCGTCAGACGGTGTTTGGCCGGCCAGTCGATGCTGGAAAGAGGGGGAAATACAGAATACACCTACCTAGATATGTTACCGTACACCTGCGTCGAGGAGGCCAAGGTATGGAGTTTGGGGAACTCAAAGTCAACCCCCTTGATCCCCTCAATGTTCATGCGGAGCCCGTGCAATCCATATTCCTCCTCTGTTGCAGGGTCTCCCGCCATCTCGAGCTCAGGTACTGAGAGACTAGATACCACGTTAGCCGGTGACTGTGCCTAAAATATTAATTTTAACAAACCTTGTGATTTGACCCTCGAAGGTCAGCAACTTGCCCGCCGACTTCAAAACCGGTAGATCAACGTGTAGCAATGGGATTTGGGCAACATCCGGAAACACATGGTCGTCCCGTGCGAAGTAGAATGCGAGAGTGTTCGAAACTGTCTCCAATGACGAGAGGTCAATGCTATGAGGCTAGTCAATGCGCGGAAGATGGAGACTCAACACGGGTTGGGACACTAACCTCTTCCAGCCCCCTTCGAATCCTACATTATTGGCGTCTTGCAAAGCTCCAAGATTGACTTCTCCGTCGGAAGTTGAAGGACCAAGGAGAATGTCACCGGCATGTTCAAGGCTGCCCAAGTTCACGGTCGCAACTCGGTGGACGCTGATAGCGCCGACCTTGACGAGATTAGGAAGGTCCAAGACCCTGAGGGCTCCTGGAACCGCATCCTCGGCGTTCGAAATATTACCAATAATTTCAGTGACGTTTTCCAGGACGAAATCGCCTGAGAAAGTGGAATCGATCACGAGGTTGCCGGTTATACTGGTGCAGCCATCACGGAAAATTCCCAGGTCCCCGGGTTCATACACCGTAAGGATGGGCGGGTTGGTGCGACAATCTCCAGCTATAGTGCCTGGAATGAGAAGAATTAGCAAAGGTTGCAGAGCCATGGCGCGATTGCATGATCTGGTCAACGTACCAAGCGATAGAGCTGAAATCGCGAGCGCACTCGCTACAAGCTGGTAGTATTGCCTCATTACGCTGCGGTATTATGTCCCTGACTTGATAATACGAGAACCAATTCACCAGGTCTTTTAACAGTAGAACTGCGGCACTCGCAGGGTGTAACCTGTCATAAAGGCGAGAAGAAGGAAGGCGCACATTACCACCTACGCACCTGCAAGTAAGCTGGAGCCCCATGAAAAATCGCTGAAACCCTGCCAATAACGCACGAGAAGAACCAGGGAACACAAGTAGGCGAGTCTGCTTGGCACGTTAGACCTGTGCTCAGGCACATAATGGTTGGTCTCGATCTCACGAGCATTTCGAGCCAAGACGCGATCTAGACATTAGCGAGGCAGGCACAGCCCTAGGAGTGGAACTCGATACAACTCTGCCAGCTCAAGGAACTTGATCTCAGATTAACTACCCTCTTGCAGTTGATCACCCAGTCTCTACCTCCCTTTTGGGCCCGGAATGTGTGTTGGGTCTTCCCAGGCGGGCCCATGCAAAGGTTAGTTTCCTTGTTTAACCAATAAAAGGTTCCTTTCTGACTAGGGAAGCCGAAACCCTGGTATTGAACTATCGAATTTTGCCACTAGACCAAAAAGGGTCAACCCTCGTTAGTAAGGGCTTCTATTCTGGTTGTCATGAACTTACATTCGCTCACATGGCCACCACCAGTACCGCCATCGGGGATGGGAGGACCTGCACCACTAGGTCTGGAACTGAAAGAAGCTGAGCACTTGGACAACTTGTCATCACAATCTTTAAGGTCTTTCCAACAGGCATCGGACGCGCCTTGGCAGTCGTCCAGGTCCTTCGAGCAGGCATCAGATGCCCCTTGGCAGTTGCTCAGGTCGGACGTGCACTTGTTATGAAGATCAGTCAGACCCGCGTAGTCCGCGCCACACTACATGTATCTATTCAAAGCATCATGGTGTGAAGCCTTGAGAATTTCCCAGTCTTTTCTCACTGTCACGGTGATATAGTTCTAGTACGCGGTGCTGCCTGCGCCTGCCTTGTAGAAAAAGCAGTCGCCGTCAATCCAACTGCAGGTCCCTCGGGAGATCTCTTGCTGCACTCAATAGCGCACTCCGCGGGGTTGGCGGTTTTCTTCTTTTCTTCAGTATACTGGGTGCCGCGATGGATCTGACCACAGCCATAAGTGGCCATGATGCCGTTGTCGACTTGGACTTCACCACCTGGGGGTGGGCTGCAAGTGGTATCATAGGCCAACTTTGATAGCAAGTCTGGCGAATGTGAATTGCATCCTGATTGGGAGGGGCAGCCGCGGTATAAGGGGAATACCCAGTACTGGATTGCGTATAGGCCTGTCGTGGAGAGAAAGGTCTGATTCGCTGTGTATGGTATATTTGGAGAGTAGCATAAGTGGGCACGGCGGGATAGTTCTGAGCATACGGTATCTTAGGGGTGAAGTGTCGATACCTACCGGGGCATCTATACGTCTTTACCGTGTCGCGTGGTTTCACTTGATATTTTCTGCCTTTCATCTGGTAATCCCTGCCGATGTCAGTAGGTCTTTTGATAAAGACTTTGGATACAGGTCAATGAGTTCTCATTCCAAACCCTTACTATGTGAGATTGGCTCTTGGGAGATCAGGCACACCATGGCGTGTATTCGGTACGATAACATCATTAGGTACCTGGGTCCACCAACAAATCGATCTAGGACACCTGTAACGATTGCAGGAACCTTAAGGCAGTCTCACCGAAATTATCGTCCTGCGAAATTAGACTCTCCAGGATGAAGATATCAGCGATAGGTGGTAGGACCTTGGTCGTCGTCGCGAGTCACATGGCGGAGTTTTTCATGGCCGGGGGGTCCGAGCCGCTTTGGCACTCAAGTATATCACAGTCCCTATGGTATTCATGGCTCTAGGTGCTATGACAAGGCAGGGCGTGCCATGACATCCTTGGCGTCCCAATCCACTACCATGTGCATAGGCAGCAATAGTCCAGTCCCTGCCAAGCTCACTGCCCCCGCCTAACACCTGGCACAGTGATTCATAACTTTTAGTAGATAGGCATATAAATAAATGGAAGCATACGACCCCTCCGTCCACCTGAGTTCTTTCACACCTTCAATATTCGAGTGAGTCTCGATAGTCAACATGCCTAACACGGATCCATTCGCATATCTGAATTTCGACTGCACGAGTCGCATCCTATCCTCCCTGGAAATCCAAAGCCTAGTCTCATGCGAGCGCGTTAGCAAAGGATGGCAGACTCTCGTTCGGGCGTGGATATCAGAGTGGGGTTGGCGAAGGCACTTTCCCAACGAACAAAACTATGATCTGGACCAGCGTTCAGGGGACGGTTTTCGACGCTTCAAGTATCTGGGTGAGCGCTCAAGTCGTTGCTGAAAAGTCCCATAACTTGACCCGTCCAATGCTAATAACACCCACATTCCTAGCTGGACAGGAGTACAACCTAGGACACGGCAGGGCAACAACTGTCCACATGTTCACCAAGGTATATAGTTTCCTAACCATTGCCGGCGAATATGCCGTATGGTTAAACTGGCCACAAATCCACTTCCAGCGCCTTGGCGTCAAGGAGGATGGTTCTCTTTATGAACCACAAGTACTCCCATTCACCGTTACTCGCGGCTGGATATTGGATACACTTTTGGTAAACGAAGAAGGCTACTTCATCTGCCAGAGCAAGGGGGATGACCCTGAGATCATGGAGTGGTGAGTGCACATGACATGCTTGATCCAAAGATACGCAACCTCGTCTCTTGACGGCTAAGACGAAGCAGTACTATCCATGTGTTTTCGCTCCCCGAGTCCCGGGAGTTCCTTACAATAAATCATGTGAGAAAGCAGGTACCCGGCTCAGGAGCAGGAGGGTCGCATCCCACGCGCTCAGTCGTCGCGATAGGACGACGACAAATTTATGTCATTGACAACACTGAGAATTCCAGCTGCTTGCTTCTAGCGTATGACCTCTTCTCTGGCCAGCAATGCTACGTAACGCGGATTTCGGACTATCTACCGGACCTCTTCATTGATGATTACAGTGTCTTTCGTGTCCTACGCGGAGGAGATCCGGAACTACTTGTCTGGCTCCTTTGCACGCCGCAGGGTAACGCTCTTACTGTTATTAATGGCGAAAACGGACACAGGCTCCAGACAATTACTGGTGATTTTTGGGCGCCGCCCACTCCGCCCCTTCGGGATTCGGAGGTTGAAGACTTTGAACGAGCCCCTACTATCCACGTCCACCCGCGCCGGAGGGAGTTTGCTCTCTCGTGGCCGGACTGTATCTTGCCGAGTGAGAGTCTGCCGCGGAAGTTCTGTGTTAAAACCTATATCCAGGGTTCCAATGGTATGTTCAATGGGGGGCCACCGGTGTTACTCCTGCCACGGGGCAGTTACGAGCGTGACTGCATTGATGTCGACCCTTTCAGGTCTATGGCTGCGGTCTACGTACGTGAATCTGACAGCCTTCTGGTACACACGCTCGGGGCTGCTCCGGTGGAATATTTACAGGAAGAGGATGTATTTCTGGGGCGCTGGTCAGGAGGCGATGATAATCATGAAATCACACTTCCCCCGCTCTCGCTCGGCCAGAATCGGCGTCAGTTCGAGTATCCTATCCCGGAGCCGTATGGGTGCGTCGGGAATAAGATTCGGTTTGTGGATGGGGATAGGGTCCTCTTTGAAGTTGAGAGCGAAGCTTCGAGCCATTGGCATTTGCTTGACTTTGCCCCTGGCGTTATGCAGTGGGATGGCTTGCAGGGTAGGATTGTTAGCGAGAAGGAGAAGCGACGTAGCCAGTGTCATTTTTGGAAATGATGTATGGGAGGCAGGGGGATCTTGGGGTTTCATAGTAAACCCCAGTGGCAGGGTATCTTGAAGATCATGATAGCCTGTACCTTTGGGATGCGGGGGAGATACAAGCCTAAGGGGGAAGAGCCCGTCCATTACCAGTTTTCAGCAGATGGTTGCTGGCATAACGATTGTCTGACTCGCATTGAATTCTTAAGTTCGACTAATCTGCAAGGTTAGCACTAGTTCAACGACCCGATATTGCCTTATCTGCTATCAAGCAAATGCAGCCGTTTTCCAAATCCTGATAGGTCCTGTTTTTAATTTGAGGCGCAGCCCTACACGCCCAGATGTGTGCTAAGGTAGAGTAGAAGACCAACCAGGCACAAGGCCAAGATAGTGCCAGCGCCTGTGATTCAGCAGACCCTGAGGCTGAGGGATACTTAAGTCTAGCCACTTTCTCAAGTGTCTGGGTTCTGCCCGGTGACGGAATAGGTGCGTGGTGGGAAGAAACTTGACCTAATATGCAAAAAACAGCACAAAACAGGGGCGATGATGACGGCTCTATTCATTGTTTTGCTCGGCCTGTTCCTGGCCGGAACGTTACCGATGGGTATTTTCTAAAGAAGTCTCCGTTGCGGAACAATACAGGAGGTTTGTCGCGCTAATTCCTTCAGGCACGCAAGCGCGGGAATGCGAAGCGGTCCCAGAGTACGAGGGCGCAAACAGTCTCACCATAGCCAACCCAGAACAACTGCGCGCATTCGACAACTGCACAACGATAAATGGGTCTTTCGGTATTGCTACAGTTTTCGAAGGAGAGTTTGTTCTGAACAGCGTTACGGAAATCACCGGTTATGTTCATTTGGACGATTCCTGGAGTCCACCAACCGGGGTATCGGCCGTCGAGATGCTCAATCTTCAGTCTCTTCAAAGCCTGCGTCTCTCCACGGCTAGAAGTTTAAGCCGGCTCCAGCTTCCCATGTTGGCAGAGATCAAAGAGGACATGGATGTTGCTTTTGTGCCTGAGGGGGCTTGGTTTGATCTCACGGCGTTGAACCAGGCTGGCACAATCTCTGTCAGGGGATTACAGACAAAGTATGTCTTCTGGCGATGAGCTTGTGCAGAATTTCAAAGTTTCTATCATTAATCGGAGCACAGTGCATCATTCCCTTCCTTGGAGACAGTCACCGGTATGATAACCTTGCATACGGATCCACGGTACGGCGAGAACACCAACTCGACACCATTTGACATTCATTTGCCTGTCTTGAAGGAAACGGGAAATCTTTCTGTGTATGGCCAGATCCGAAAGTGAGTAGCACCAGCAACTACTCGAATATTCTCCCCGTTTGACCTGACAACATGCCAGTCTGTCCATTCCGAGGCTTGAGGCCATCTATAGCGACGACTTTACGATCCCTAGCGGTTTAATTGTACGCGCAGACTCGACCGAGTTCGTTGGGGTATCCTTACCCTCACTGCGAGAGATTTATGGTGGCCTTGATATAAGCGGATATCTGCCACAGTATGTCTCGAAGCTTGGTTTCCTGCTCTTTATTCAGGGTAGTACTGACTCTCTCCCTCGTCCAGGGTCAACCTGCCCAACCTACGACAAACAAACGCTGATATCCGCATCAACGCCACCGCCCTAAACTACACCGGAACGTGGTTTAGTGCCGCTATTGAACAAATGGGCAATCTCTATGTGTCAGGTGACATTGAGCTGTACGTGCATCCTCCTACCTTATCCTTAGTTCCCCCTTCAATAATCCCTCTTTCACTCTCACAACGGATGAAGCTAATACGTCCGCCCATTAGCATCGATCTGCTGTACATTACCAACGCCACAAGCATCGATATCCTTTCCTATTCCAAAATTCACTGCACAAGGAATCTCATAGAGACACACAGAAAGCTCTACGGCCAATTTGAGCCATTCTTCTGCGATGAGTTAAGCATGGCCGATGCCGGTGAAAATCCCTATACATTTTACAAGCTGCCTCCATCGTTAGCTGCCTCCGCGACACCAACGCCATCACCTAGCTTCAGTCCCACCCCTACGCCAACACCAGCTTCCGGCTCAGGTGGGGGCTTGAGCTCTGGTGGTAAAACAGCAATTATAGTTGTTGCGCTAGTGGTAGGATGCTTTCTCATCGGTGGGAGTATCGTCCTGAGGTGGAAGCGAAAGCATCGAAAGTTGATGAAGAAGGTTCCAAGTACATCGCATGTGCGACTTGGGCCGATACAAACACGTGCAGGTCCTTACTCTGGTGTGGTCAGCAGCGGCAATCGCACTACAAGTGGGGATGCCGTTGCCAGTACCCCTGCAGCAGCGCCGCAGTACTCAGCTAGCGAGGCGCCGCCGCCTTACTCGAGGGAACCGCCGAGTGCAACATAATAGTCTCCGTTGTCCTTAAAGTTTTATTTGCTGGACATAGACACGCTTTGTCCAATACCTACGAGGCTATGGGAGCACAAATAAACTCGAAATGGATGATGACCCATGTAATATTAGGCCGCCAGTCACCTTTCTATGTATATCCTCACGTCGCACAACTGGCAGTGCAGGATCGCTTGAGACTGGCCTCGTGTAGACGATATGCAAGGATAATGCCAGCCTTGTATCCGCCGTATTTGCCCACCATGTCAGACCGCGTCAGCCCCCACCGCAATCTTCATATATGTTAAAACCTGCTTCCATCCCGCTTACCTATCTCGCCTAGCTATCTCCTTCATGCCTACAACCCATTATGTGGCAGTTAACTCCCGAGGAGATAGCCTACCAAGAGGCACACCCGGATGAAGACACTAGGCCAGATATTATAACCGCCTCTGCGTGCGGAGCGGTCGTTTCTGTCGTACCTGTTGTTGCTCGCGTAATCGTCCGGCGTCAGTTGGGGGTGAAATTTGGTTGGGATGATTATACTATTTTTCTAGCGCTTGTAAGTCTGGACCGTCAAGTGGGTATTTACGTGCTCTAGTCTAGATATAAGACTAATCATCTAGGCCTTCCAACTCCTCTTCTTTGGCTTCACCATCATGCAAATAGATAATGGCATCAACACACATGTTATCTATGTCAAGAGCTTGAAGGTCTTCTGGCAGGTATCTTATTCGCTGGTCGTTGCAACAAATGGCTACACCTCACTAACGAAGTCTCCTCAAGCTGCACATAGTGAACATCGCTTTCTTCTCGCTCGTGTTCACATTTACCAAATTATCGCTCCTCCTCCTCTACAACCGCGTATTCCCCATCTTCAGATGGCTGCAGATCACATCGTACATTATCGGCGCGATCGTCATAGCGTATAACGTTGCAGTCATTCTCCTCGGGTGCCTCCTCTGCATTCCGCTCTCGAGACTATGGAGTGATACGCCCGGACGATGCGCGAATCCTGCTATAGCTTTTGGTGTTCTCGCGTGGGCTTCCCTCAGCTCTCATAGCCTTTACTTAGTCAAAACCCTAACTGTTCGGATCTGAACCAGTGCCATAAACGTCTTCACGGACATCGCAATTCTAGCTCTCCCCATCAAACCCGTCTGGAGCACGCAAATGAGCAAGCAGCGCAGGGTACAGTTGCTTGTTATCTTCCTGCTTGGAGCCGTGTACTACCATTCATCTCCCCTTGTGTTTGCAATTGAAATTAACGGGACCTTAGTGTCTGCGTCTTCGGCATAATCCGAACAGTCGCGATGTTCCGCATGCGGCTGGCTGATCCATCCTGTGAGTGCCCTTGGACTTGATTATTATCCAGAGGATTATGATTTTCTCGAGTTCGTCCAGTTGTACGCTACGATAGAGCCACTAAATAACTATCTATCTAACTCTTCCACCATAAGACGACCCCCGCCGTACACGAGCCTGGTCCCACATTGAGACTTCCGTCGGTATAGCCGCTGCATGCCTCCCAACATTAGCAAAAATATTCAAATGCGGCTCAAGAAAAAGCGGCACTATTGACAACGATGATTCCCAACGCAGCAGGCTCTACGCTTCTCCTCACGCCAAGAAGTCGTCGTCGAATATACCACTAACACCCTATGATCAGGTCCCGTCTCCTCCATCGTCAGAGATGGGCTCAGACTCGGCGACTGGGAATATGAGGCCGCCGAAACAGTGGGTAAGATCTCATACTCATACGCAAATCACGTCAAGTTCTACAAAGACGGAGAACAATGGTTGTCGTGAGACTTGGCAAGCAACGTTTGGAGACGCAGCAGATGATGCGTATAACGGGGGGGATGATCGACCTATTGAGGATAGTGATAGTGGTGGGCGTTACTCTTACCCGCCTTGTGCGATTCTCGTCCGGAAGGATTTGCATCAGTCTGTTAGGTGGGTTTGAGGCGTGTTTGCCTAGATTGTTTAGGCGTTGTGATTTGTATATTTGGTATATCTGCCCCATTTCCTGCAGTAGTTGCATGCCGGGCCACCAGGTGAACAAAGCAAAGTGCGCATCTGTAGCATCGTGGTGATGAGATTTCGACGCGTGCCATCTCCTTATCGCTGATTTGCTTACGGTAGCACAGCCAAGCTTCAGCGTCTGACTTGATGATTACGCTGCCTTCGGTGTCACGACCCGGGGTCGGGGCTAGGAATTGTAGCATTCAGGCAACCTCGATCGCCACTGCAATATTCCTGAAGACCGATTGTACATGGTGAGTAGATGCAGGAGGGCTGCGTTGGGAATCTTATTTTCTATCTTGAAGTCGAAGACTGAGTATTCAATCATTTTTAAGGAGCATTTTATCCTATAGGGCTCAACAGACGCACAACGTCCTGATGTCCAGCCGTCTTCGCCTCCTCTAACGCACCAGTAGCATCCGCCCCCCTATCAATCAGTAGTTTCACAAGCTCCATATGCCCAATCCCAGCAGCGAGCAAAATCGGTGTGCCCAATAGACCCTCAGCTTCAATATCAGCTCCATTATCCAAAAGCAGCCGGGCAGTCTCAAGATGTCCCGACAAGCATGCGGCCGCAAGCGCGGTCCCAACCTGTCCATTGCTGTTGATATCAGGTGTAGGAGTGAGGTCCAGTAGCTGCCGCGCAATATTAATGAGCCCAAAGGAAGAAGCGTAGTAGAGGGGGTGCGGTGCGCGATTGAAGGCGTCGTTGTCATTGTCGCCGGGATATCTGTTGAAGGGGGTATATCCGTCGAGAAATGCCGACCAGTTGAGGTAGGCAATGTCGGAAGTGAATAGCTCCATCACTATGGAGCACAATTTCTCCTCGGCATCAGGATTAATATTGGCTAGTGCTAACCGTGCGTGCAGTGACCAGTAGTTAGCCGCGTATCGGAGAAGCGGAGATGCCTGTATAACGTCTGCCATTGCGGGATACGGCTGATTAAACTGAAGCAGATACGCAATACAGACTTGCGCAATGCATGCGTGAGCTTTGGCCTCCGTGACTGCGTACTGGCTTGCTGGTCCTGATTGAATCCCGGCGGAGGTCAGATACTGCTTGACGGAGAAATGAGCGAGGCGGACTTGTTGGTTCCCGGTATTTTCCTTGTCTCTCAGTGTCGTAAGATCTAGTTTCAAATATGTCGTTGACACAAAAATGCTGGGAAGTAAGTCCAGGATGTCTCTTGGATCGAGCAGTCGTCTATCGGGATCAAATGTAGTTTGAGATAAGAGGTCCACCGTCGCTATCTCGGCTAGTTCTTCGACAGCCAGTGGTCGAGTGGAATATGTAAGCCATTTCAGAGCCATTGAGACAAGCTCTGAGTGTTCGTTCTGGATGCCGCAAAGCGCTTTGGTGTACATGTCATCCAAGGATTTCGGGAGGTTGAGGAGTGCCTGGCGCAGCATGGACGCGTTGAGACACCTTTCAAGTGCATCAAGCTGACATGCGACCCATCGAAACCTGGAGAGCTTGAGCTCAGTTTTGACATACCGTGTTAATAGAAGAAAGTAAACTTACATTCCCTGCGCATTAGTCATCATGGCCTCTTTGATATCATCCACAAGATCAGGTCGTCGCTGCCATCGTCTCAACTTGGGATCCGAACGGAGTCTTTCCTGCACGTACGAACGGATATCGTTATCGACATTAGTACCGTGGAGGATGATCTTTGTCCCCAATTTTAGACGATTGAATCCCATCTCTGCCTCGTCATTTGATCGAGATGTAATTAAGAGATGCAACCGTCCATTGTTCGCGTTGATCCTCTGTAGGGCTTTCCACAAGCGATCCTTGTTCTCGCATTCGTCCAGTGCGTCAAGTACGAGGAACACGTCGTCGAAGGCGCTGACAAGTTGTTGGAGCAGCTGTACTAATTCGTCAAAGGTAGCCAGCTGTCCACTTTTGGAAGCGAATAAAGCATCCACAAAGGCGCTGATCTCGTTTGTTTGAGACACGAACTGGGAAATAATCCCTCTCATCATATCATCGGCCGACTGTCTCTTTGCATCGTTGAAGTCGAAGTAAAAGTAGGTTAGCGCTTTACGCGAATTGCCGTCAATGTAGCATCTCTCCTGTAGATGATCAATGATCGTTGAGCTGAGAGTCGTCTTGCCACATCCAGGGATACCGCAGATCCAAAGACCCAACGAAAAATCATCTTTCCATGCCTGGAACTCCTTGCTTGAGAGAAGCCACTCTCCAGTCCCTGCATATTTCTTGCTGCGAGCAATTGCGTGGCTTGTGGATGAGTCTGGTGCCGCAAGCCATGATTGGAAAATTTGACGTCGATAATCTTTATCAGGCTCTCATTAGCCGATATCTTCCTTTTTATGCGGATTAAAACTGAATCTTACCGTTTCTCGTAG
Organism: Aspergillus stella-maris; assembly: GCF_047715825.1. Taxonomy (NCBI): domain Eukaryota; kingdom Fungi; phylum Ascomycota; class Eurotiomycetes; order Eurotiales; family Aspergillaceae; genus Aspergillus; species Aspergillus stella-maris. Next base: position 67,982 of record NW_027396856.1, on the reverse strand, counting down.
CAAAGGATGCTCGTTGCAAGTTCTCCAAGCTCTCCTGTGTACCCACCAGCAAGTCGTGATTTTGGGTGGCTAGGTCCTGCATAGCGAGTAGTAACCCCCTGAATAGCCGAAACAACGAAGCGCGTCAGCATCAAGGATTGTAACACCAAGCATAGGAGATGACTCACGTTTGATCCGTTTCCATTGCCAAACTCAACGTACTCCTCAGCACCGCAATCTCCTCAATAAGCTTCTGACTTTCGGCCTCTTTAAGCGGCCAACTCAAGGCCTGCCAAAGCTTGTGTCGTCTTGAAAAAGGTCGAGCGCCGTCAACGTTTTGATGGTAGTTCGACGGTGTCAGGCGCCGCTCTAGTGTTTCCAGCTTTTCAAGCCCAGTCGCTAGCGGACCGGAAGGCTGACAGAGGATTCTAAGGGTAGGGAGACGATCGGTAACTTTCCCCTTGTTCTCGTCTGAAACAAGACGCACTACTGACTCCAGGACGTCCCGAAGACTGCGAACCTCGATGATAAGTGTTGAAAGGCCCGATGATGAGCCACCGGAAAAGGACTGGTAATTGTAGCAAACGGCGAGCACAGCGTTCGCTGCTTGGAAGAGCGTAATTATACTAGCTGTCACGCTAATCGGGTCCATTGCGAGTACGGGCCTGGGTTTTAGAAGTTGGATAAACTGGCATATCTCGCAGTTGAATAATGTGGCCTGGAGGCTGTGTAGTGCGGGGCTTCAGTGAGCCTCGTCAGGCTGAGACTCTCCACCGTGGAGACCAAGGGGATATACCTCTCGCTGATCCCTCAGCCTCGCATCGCTTGACAAGTTGGCATCGCCTACCTTGTAGGCCGAGCCTCCAAATAACATTGGGTGCGCGCCAGGGATGTAGTCCTAGCTCCAGCTGCAGCCTCCTGTAGGCAGGTGGCCGGTCGCTCCTTCCTTTCCGTCCTGCATCGATCGTTCCTTGCTTCTTTCGCGGACCACAATTGAAGAAAAAAGGGGCGACCGTGGCTATCACCTTCCCAACTTGGCGTCTATCCTGTACTACCGATGGAGGGCACCACCGTCGCGATATCTGGTTGTATACGGAAGGTGCGGCTCCGCGGGCGGGCGGGAGGCGGCGAGCGTCATGGTACGGCGGCAAACGGACGGGAATCTCACTTGGCTGCTTTATGCGCACTGCTTTCTCTGACGTTCATGAACGTTAACAAGACTAGACTCAGCTGACTTTAACGCTTGTACTCTCTTTTACTACTACTTGAGACAGAAAAGTCATTCAGAGAAAACACCAGTAAATTAATACCCATAACAAACAAATCTTCTATCACATAAATCCATGTACCATAGCAGATGCAAAATCAAACCCATATTCCAGTCAGTAAATACATATCAAACAAAATCACAAATTCCAGAGATTGTATCCAGGCCACACCAGGCCAAACCAGGTCCCTTTAAAGTTCAAACAAGTCACAGATCACACCACTCTAGTAAGTGAAGGTAACAGTGGGGTAAGCCCACTCAGTAGAAGTAGACCAGCCAGTCTCGACAGAGGGCATGGACCAGCTAGTGGAGGTCGAGAAAGCAGTCGAGAAAGTGGTAGGGGTACCGGTCCATTGGAAGCCGCAGTGTCCCTCGCCGATCTGACCAGAGCCGGAGCCAGAGCCAGAAGCGCCAGCGCCAGCGGAACCGCCGACAGAGCCAGAGCCACCAATGCTGCCCTCGCCAGATCCAGAGCCTTCTCCAGAGGCGCCAGCGGAGCCACCAATGCTGCCCTCGCCAGAGCCAGAGCCTTCTCCAGAGGCGCCAGCAGAGCCACCGATGCTGCCCTCGCCAGATCCAGATCCTTCTCCAGAGGCGCCAGCGGAGCCGCCAATGCTACCCTCGCCAGATCCAGAGCCTTCTCCAGAGGCGCCAGCGGAACCACCGACGCTGCCCTCGCCAGATCCAGAGCCCTCGCCAGAGGCACCCGCACCGGCACCGGGAGTCTCAGTGGGAGAAGTGGGAGAGACATCGGTAGGGGTAGGGGCAGGAGTAGGAGCGGGGGTAGGGCCACCGATAGGAGCAGGGGTAGCGATAGGGGTAGGGGTGACACCTGCGCCAGCACCAATGCCAGCGGAGCCAGAGGCACCTGCACCACCGCCAATCGAGCCAGAGCCAGAGCCACCAGCGCCAGCGGAGCCGCCAATGCCTGCACCGCCGCCGATGGAACCAGAGCCAGAACCCCCAATACCGGCAGAGCCACCAGCAGAGCCAGAGCCGCCGATACCAGCACCACCGCCGACAGATCCTGAGCCAGCGGCGCCAGCGGAGCCTCCGACAGAGCCTGATCCAGAGCCTTCAGCACCGGCCGAACCTCCAACGGATCCAGAGCCGCCAATGCCAGCCTCACCACCGGCGGAGCCAGAGCCACCGATACCGGCAGAACCGCCAGCAGAGCCTGATCCGCCAATACCAGCGGAGCCACCAGCGGAGCCCCCAATGCCAGCAGAGCCGCCAGCACCGGCACCGGCACCGACACCGGGGGTCTCAGAAGGAGAAGTAGGGGAGACACCAGAAGGAGTAGGGGTGGCACCAGCGCCAACACCAGCGGAACCAGAGGCACCAGCGCCAGCGGAGCCACCAAGGCCAGCACCTCCACCGACAGATCCTGAGCCACCAATACCGGCAGAGCCACCAGCAGAGCCCGATCCTCCAATACCGGCAGAACCGCCAACGCCAGCGGAACCACCAGCTTCACCTGAACCGCCAACGCCAGCACCACCGCCGACGGAGCCAGAACCGCCAATGCCAGCGCTGCCTCCAGCGGACCCAGATCCTCCAATACCGGCGGAACCTCCAGCGGAACCACCAAGACCAGCAGAGCCGCCAGTCTCGCCAGATCCGCCGACTTCGCCTGAGCCGCCAGCGCCAGCGCCAGCCTCAGGAGTCTCAGTAGGGGAGGTAGGAGAGACACCAGAGGGGGTAGGGGTAGCGCCAGCACCGGCTCCAGCAGATCCACCAACTTCACCAGAGCCCTCGCCGGAGCCCTCAGCGCTGCCACCAACACCAGCAGAGCCACCGGCGCTACCGGAGCCTCCAATACCAGCACCAGCAGATCCAGATCCTCCAATGCCGGCGGAACCACCAGCAGATCCAGAGCCACCGACGCCAGCGGAACCTCCAGCGGAACCGCCGATACCAGCAGAGCCACCGGCCGATCCTCCAACACCAGCACTGCCTCCAGCAGAGCCGCCAATACCACCTCCAATACCGGCCGATCCGCCGAGACCAGCATGGCCTCCAAGACCAGCGGAACCACCGGCGGAACCAGATCCTCCAACGCCAGCGGATCCTCCAAGGCCGGCGGAACCACCAAGACCAGCGTGGCCACCGAGGCCAGCGGATCCGCCTACACCAGCACCAGCGCCGGCGCTACCAGATCCTCCAAGACCGGCCGAGCCGCCGAGGCCGGCGTGACCACCAACTCCAAGACCGGCGTGGCCGCCGAGACCAGCGGAACCGCTACCGGATGCACCGACGCCAACAGAGCCAGAGCCAGAGCCAGAAGCACCAGCCGAACCACC